>NC_091981.1:180147124-180362905 GCF_044704955.1 Pristiophorus japonicus
AGGGGGGACCCCGGTAAGCGAGTGGGGTCATGTTGTGTAATTGATCAGCACCCGGGTTAGGCGTGTTTGTAAGGAGCCTTCCATGACGCGTTTCAAGCTCTGCAATATGGTTTGGACTGCCCGCTCCGCTTGGCCGTTGAATACGGACTTGATCGGGGCAGACCTGACATGCTTGATGCCATTGCGGGTCATGAATTCATTAAATTCTGAGCTGGTGAAACACGGACCATTGTCGCTGACCAGAATGTCAGGCAAGCCAAAGGCGGCGAATATGGCCCTGAGGCTTTCAATGGTGGCGGTGGACGTGCTGGATGCCATTCTTACACATTCGATCTACTTAGAGTAAGCATCCATTACAATGAAGAACATTTTTTCTGGAAAGGGGCCCGCATAATCTACATGGATCCTGGACCATGGTTTTGAGGGCCAGGACCACAAACTAAGTGGAGCCTCCCTGGGGGCATTGCTCAATTGTGAGCAAGTGTTACACTGGCACACGCACGACTCCAAGTCCGAGTCAATGCTGGGCCACCAGACATGGGACCTGGCGATAGCCTTCATCATGACTATACCTGGGTGGGCACTGTGTAGGTAACGTATGAAGGTTGCCCTGCCTTTTTTTGGCAGGATGATGCGGTTGCCCCATAAGAGGCAATCCGATTGGATGGACATTTCGTCTTTACGATGCTTCCGGAAATGCGAGGGGACTGAGGAACGAGCAAGAAGGAGGAACTGAAGGAAATCCTTATTAGTCAGGAAATTGTGTTAGTAAAATTGATGGGATTGAAGGCCGATAAATCCCCAGGGCCTGATAGTCTGCATCCCAGAGTAGTTAAGGAAGTGGCCCTAGAAATAGTGGATGCATTGGTGATCATTTTCCAACAGTCTATCGACTCTGGATCAGTTACTATGGACTGGAGGGTAGCTAGTGTAACCCCACTTTTTAAAAAAGAGGGAGAGAGAAAAAGGGGACCTATAGACCGGTTAGCCTGACATCGGTAGTGGGGAAAATGTTGGAATCAGTTATTAAAGATGAAATAGCAGTGCATTTGGAAAGCAGTGACAGGATCGGTCCAAGTCAACATGGATTTATGAAAGGGAAATTATGCTTGACAAATCTTCTAGAATTTTTTGAGGATGTAACTAGTAGAGTGGACCAGGGAGAACCAGTGGATGTGGTGTATTTGGACTTTCAAAAGGCTTTTGACAGGGTCCCACACAAGAGATTGGTGTGCAAAATCAAAACACATGGTATTGGGGGTAATGTATTGACGTGGATAGAGAACTTGTTGGCAGACAGGAAGCAGAGAATCGGGATAAACGGGTCCTTTTCAGAATGGCAGGCAGTGACTAGTGGGGTGCCGCAGGGCTCAGTGCTGAGACCCATCTATTTACAATATACATCAATGATTTAGAACAAACATAAGAATTAGAAACAGGAGTAGGCCATCTAGCCCCTCGAGCCTGCTCCGCCATTCAAAAAGATCATGGCTGATCTGGCCGTGGACTCAGCTCCACTTACCCGCCCACTCCCCATAACCCTTAATTCCCTCATTGGTTAAAAATCTATCCATCTGTGATTTGAATACATTCAATGAGCTAGCCTCAACTGCTTCCTTGGGCAGAGAATACCACAGATTCACAACCCTCTGGGAGAGAAATTCCTTCTCAACTCAGTTTTAAATTGGCTCCCCCGTATTTTGAGGCTGTGCCCCATAGTTCTAGTCTCCCCGACCAGTGGAAACAATCTCTCTGCCTCTATCTTGTCTATCTCTTTCATTATTTTTAAAAAAAGGAGGGAGAGAGAAAACAGGGAATTACAGACCGGTCAGCCTGACCTCAGTAGTGGGTAAAATGATGGAATCAATTATTAAGGATGTCATAGCAGCGCATTTGGAAAAAGGTGACATGATAGGTCCAAGTCAGCATGGATTTGTGAAAGGGAAATCATGCTTGACAAATCTTCTGGAATTTTTTGAGGATGTTTCCAGTAGAGTGGACAAGGGAGAACCAGTTGATGTGGTATATTTGGACTTTCAGAAGGCTTTCGACAAGGTCCCACACAAGAGATTAATGTGCAAAGTTAAAGCACATGGGATTGGGGGTAGTGTGCTGACATGGATTGAGAACTGGTTGTCAGACAGGAAGCAAAGAGTAGGAGTAAATGGGTACTTTTCAGAATGGCAGGCAGTGACTAGTGGGGTACCGCAAGGTTCTGTGCTGGGGCCCCAGCTGTTTACACTGTACATTAATGGTTTAGACGAGGGGATTGAATGTAGTATCTCCAAATTTGCGGATGACACTAAGTTGGGTGGCAGTGTGAGCTGATGCGAGGAGGATGCTATGAGGCTGCAGAGTGACTTGGATAGGTTAGGTGAGTGGGCAAATGCATGGCAGATGAAGTATAATGTGGATAAATGTGAGGTTATCCACTTTTGTGGTAAAAACAGAGAGACAGACTATTATCTGAATGGTAACAGATTAGGAAAAGGGGAGGTGCAACGAGACCTGGGTGTCATGGTACATCAGTCATTGAAGGTTGGCATGCAGGTACAGCAGGCGTTGAAGAAGGCAAATGGCATGTTGGCCTTCATAGCGAGGGGATTTGAGTACAGGGGCAGGGAGGTGTTGCTACAGTTGTACAGGGCCTTGGTGAGGCCACACGTGGAGTATTGTGTACAGTTTTGGTCTCCTAACTTGAGGAAGGACATTCTTGCTATTGAGGGAGTACAGCGAAGATTCACCAGACTGATTCCCGGGATGGCGGGACTGACCTATCAAGAAAGACTGGATCAACTAGGCTTGTATTCACTGGAGTTCAGAAGAATGAGAGGGGACCTCATAGAAACGTTTAAAATTCTGATGGGTTCAGACAGGTTAGATGCAGGAAGAATGTTCCCAATGTTGGGGAAGTCGAGAACCAGGGGTCACAGTCTAAGGATAAGGGGTAAGCCATTTAGGACCGAGATGAGGAGAAACTTCTTCACCCAGAGAGTGGTGAACCTGTGGAATTCTCTACCACAGAAAGTTGTTGAGGCCAATTCACTAAAATATATTCAAAAAGGAGTTAGATGAAGTCCTTACTACTAGGGGGATCAAGGGGTATAGCGAGAAAGCAGGAATGGGGTATTGAAGTTGCATGTTCAGCCATGAACTCATTGAATGGCGGTGCAGGCTAGAAGGGCCGAATGGCCTACTCCTGCACCTATTTTCTATGTTTCTATGTTTCTATTTTAAATGTTTCTGTAAGATCACCCCTCATCCTTCTGAACTCCAACGAGTAAAGACCCAGTCTACTCAATCTATCATCATAAGATAACCCTCTCATCTCCGGAATCAGCCTAGTGAATCATCTCTGTACCCCCTCCAAGGCTAGTATATCCTTCCTTAAGTAAGGTGACCAAAACTGCATGCAGTACTCCAGGTGCGGCCTCACCAATACCCTGTACAGTTGCAGCAGGACCTCCCTGCTTTTGTACTCCATCCCACAGACCTGTGCCTGGTGGGCAAATGCATGGCAGATGCAGGATAATGTGGATAAATGTGAGGTTATCCACTTTGGTTCCAAAAACATGAAGGCAGATTAGGAAAAGGGGAGGTGCAACGAGACCTGGGTGTCATGGTTCATCAGTCATTGAAAGTTGGCATGCAGGTACAACAGCCGGTGAAGAAGACAAATGGTATGTTGGCTTTCATAGCTAGGGTATTTGAGTATAGGAGCAACGAGGTCTTACTGCAGTTGTACATGGCCTTGGTGAGGCCTCACCTGGAATATTGTGTTCAGTTTTGTTTTCCTAATCTGGGGAAGGACGTTCTTGCTATTGAGGGAATGCAGCAAAGGTTCGCCAGACTGATTCCTGGGATGGCAGGACTGACAGGAGAGATTGGATCGACTGGGCCTGTATTCACTGGAGTTTAGAAGAATGAGAGTGGATCTCATAGAAACATATAAAATTCTGACCGGACTGGACAGGTTAGATGCAGGAAGAATGTTCCCGATGTTGGGGAAGTCCAGAACCAGGGGTCACAGTCTAAGGATAAGGGGGAAGCCATTTAGGACCGAGATGAGGAGAAACTTCTTCACTCAGAGAATTGTGAACCTGTGGAATTCTCTACCGCAGAGAGTTGTTGATGCCAGTTCATTGGATATATTCAAGAGGGAGTTAGATGTGGCCCTTACGGCTAAAGGAATCAAGGGGTATGGAGAGAAAGCAGGAAGGGGGTACTGAGGTGAATGATCAGCCATGATATTAAATGGTGGTGCAAGCTCGAAGGGCCGAATGGCCTACTCCTGCACCTATTTTCTATGTTTCTATGTTTCTATGAAATGGCTCTATCTCGTTTTGCATTTCTCTTGGGATCGCTGACCAGCCCCCATTGAGGACGCAACATTTTACAAGAGATAACACAGGGTCCGGTTGGTCCAGGTGTTGATCTGGCGGGCCGTTACGGGTGACCCTTTGCTTTCGAAGCTGTCCACGACCAGGCACAGGTCTGCGGGCTGCGCCATTTCCACCCCGGTGATGGGCAACGGTAGCCGGCTAAGGGCGTCGGCGCAGTTCTCAGTGCCTGGCCTGTGGCGGATCGTATAATCGTAGGCCGACAGTGTTAGTGCCCATCTTTGGATTCGCGCAAAGCATTGGTGTTTATATTGTGTCTGTAAGCACTCTTAGTAATGACTCCATGAGGTAAGGTATTGCACTTGAACTGGATCGACTGTTTAGGGACTAATTAGCAATCTTGTTGTGCGAGGCCCCTTGGGGAAGAATGACCATAATATGGTAGAATTCTTTATTAGGTTGGAGAGTGACAAAGTTAATTCAGAAACTAGGGTCCTGAACTTAAGGAAAGGTAACTTTGACGGTATGAGGTGCGAATTGGCAAGATTAGACTGGCAAATGATACTTAAAGGGTTGATGGTGGATAGACAATGGCAAAACTTTAAAGATCATATGGATGAACTTCAAAAATTGTACATCCCTGTCTAGAGTAAAAATAAAACGGGGAAGGTGGCTCAACCGTGGCTAACAAGGAAAATTAAGGATAGTGTTAACTCCAAGGAAGAGGCATACAAATTAGACAGAAAAAGCAGCAAACCGGAGGAATGGGAGAAATTTAGAATTCAGCAGAGGAGGACAAAGGGTTTAATTAAGAGGGGGAAAATAGAGTACGATAGGAAGCTTGCCGGAAACGTAAAAACTGACTGCAAAAGCTTCTATAGATATGTGAAGAGAAAAAGATTAGTGAAGACAAACGTAGATCCCTTGCAGTCAGATTCGGGTGAATTTATAATGGGGAACAAAGAAATGGCAGACCAATTGAACAACTACTTCGGTTCTGTCTTCACAAAGGAAGACACAAGTAACCTTCTGGATGTACGTGGGGACCAGGGGTCCAGTGAGAAGGAGGAACTGAAGGATATCCTTATTAGGCGGGAAATTATGTTAGGGAATTTGACGGGATTGAAGGCCGATAAATCCCCAGGGCCTGATCATCTACATCCCAGAGTACTTAAGGGAGTGGCCCTAGAAATAGTGGATGCATTGGTGATAATTTTCGAGCAGTCTATAGACTCAGGATCAGTTCCTATGGACTGGAGAGTTGCTAATGTAACACCACTTTTTAAAAAAGGAAGGAGAGAGAAAACACGTAATTATAGACCGGTTAGCCGGTCAGTAGTGGGGAAAATGTTGGAATTAATCATTAAGGATGAAATAGCAGCGCATTTGGAGAGCAGTGATAGGATTGGTCCAAGTCAGCATGGATTTATGAAAGGGAAATCATGCTTGACAGATCTTCTGGAATTTTTTGAGGATGTAACTAGCAGAGTGGACAAGGGAGAACCGGTGGATGTGGTGTATTTGGACTTTCAAAAGTCTTTTAACAAGGTCCCACACAAGAGATTGGTGTGCAAAATCAAAGGACATGGTATTCGGGGTAATGTACTGATGTGGATAGAGAACTGGTCGGCAGATAGGAAGCAGAGTCAGGATAAACGGGCCCTTATCAGAATGGCAGGCAGTGACTAGTGGAGTGCCGCAGGGCTCAGTGCTGGGACCCCAGCTCTTTACAATATATATTAATGATTTGGATGAGGGAATTGAGTGTAATATCTCTCAGTTTGCTGATGACACTAAACTGGGTGGCGGTGTGAGCTGTCAGGAGGACGCTAAGAGGCTGCAGGGTGACTTGGACAGGTTAGGCGAGTGGGCAAATACATGGCAGATGCAGTATAATGTGGATAAATGTGAGGTTATCCACTTTGGAGGCAAAAACACGAAGGCAGAATATTAGCTGAATGGCGGCAGATTAAGAAAAGGGGAGGTGCAACGAGACCTGGGTGTCATGGTTCATCAGTCACTGAAAGTGGGCATGCAGGTACAGCAGGCGGTGAAGAAGGCAAATGGTATGTTGGCCTTCATAGCTAGGGGATTTGAATACAGGAGCAGGGAGGTCTTACTGCAGTTGTACAGGGCCTTAGTGAGGCCTCACCTGGAATATTGTGTTCAGTTTTGGTCTTCTAATCTGAGGAAGGACATTCTTGCTATCGAGGGAGTGCAGCGAAGGTTCACCACACTAATTCCTGGGATGGCTGGAGTGTCATATGAGGAGAGACTGGATCAACTGGGCCTTTATTCACTGGAGTTTAGAAGAATGAGTGGGGATCTCATAGAAACGTATAAGATTCTGACGGGACTGGGCAGGTTAGATGCCGGAAGAATGTTCCCGATGTTGGGGAAGTCCAGAACCAGGGGACATAGTCTTAGGATAAGGGATAGGCCATTCAGGACTGAGATGAGGAGAAACTTCTTCACTCAGAGAATTGTTAACCTATGGAATTCTTTGCCACAGAGAGTTGTTGATGCCAGTTCATTGGATATATTCAAGAGGGAGTTAGATATTGCCCTTACAGCTAAGGGGATAAAGGGGTATGGAGAGAAAGCAGGAAAGGGGTACTGACGGAATGATCAGCCATGATCTTATTGAATGGCGGTGCAGGCTCGAAGGGCTGAATGGCCTACTCATGCACCTATTTTCTATGTTTCTATGTTGTGACCTTAGTCCATTTATTGCAGCTCCTGAATGCGGGTACAGTAAGGTGAGCTCCCTTTTATACTTGGTTACCTGTAGTGTACAGGTGACCCCTAGGTCTCCACCAGTTGCACCCTCTGGTGGTACAGGCATAGTGTTTACAGTGTAAAGATACATTGTGGTCTTATGTAACTGTACATTGAGTGTACAGAGTATGTACATGCACAACATCCCTCCCCCCTAAGTCTTGTGCCACTGGCCTTTGCACTGTGTGCTCTGACCCTCGACTTAAGTGTCCAAAGCCCTTGCACCTTGTCTGTCGTCCTTATTGCCACAACATTGGGAAATGGTCAGCAGTGGACAGGTTGTAGTGGGGTTTGAGTGGGTTCTGGGTGTGATCCATGTGTGTCCATGGCTACATACATCCATTCGTGTCCCCCGCCCCCCCCCATACAAAGACCATGTGTGTGGCTCAACACCAGCATTTGCATACATGCACAGAGAAAAAAATAGTATTAGTTACATCACTGTTTGGGTTTAGCAGTAGTGGAACAAGTACATTTTACAGGTAAGGTACATACCTGGTATTGCAGTCTTGCCCCTGGGGTGTAGGTGCAGGTGCGTGAGGACGCTAGTTCCAAAGTAACCGGACTGTGTCCAGGTTGTCTGATGGTGGCCCTGCGCCCCCTGCCAGCTGGGTGGGCTCGGATCACTCCCCTGGCTGAGTCTCAGGGCCTTTGCCGTTGCCTAGTGGTGGGCAGAGCCACAGGAATGTGTGGCCTCCCTGTACTCCTTTGAGGTCTGCAGGGTCTTCCTGTTGCCCTTCGGCGACAGTGGGAGTCTGCTCATCCCAGGTCCCGTCAGGAGGGCTGGAGGGTGCTGGCCTCTTGCTCCCGGTACTGGCCCTGGTGGCCAGAGAGGTAGGGCCGATCTGGGGCAGGCTGCCAGTAGTGGTGCCTTTGCCACACCGCTGATCGCTGGCCCTGCAATGGGTATGCTCCCTTTGTGTGTGGCCACATTCCCTGGGGTATCACATTGGTCCCGGAGGCGCAGGCTACATGATCGGGTAGCCCGATGGACCTGGGTGCTTCTGACGGGAGGTTGCCCTTGGTTTTGTCGGCGTACAAGTAGAACCCGGCATCACATATCATTTCATGAGTTACAGTCATGATACATTGGCTCCGGCCGCAATCTCACGATTCGACATTGTTAGTTGTCTTTACATATTTGCATTTGTCACTTACATCTTCGTATTTGTCAATTACAATCTTTTCCCTGTGTACTACTGAAATCGCTGTACAATGTTACATTTAGATACTTGCATTTGTCAATTACATCTTTTCCATGTATACTACTGGCATCGCTGTTCAAAGTTACATTTAGATACTTGCATTTGTTAATTACTTCTTTTAAATGTGTTTCACCGGCATCGCTGTACAGAGAGTGGAACCTTCTGCGCCGATCTTCTTCCTCCGGAGTCCTGCCACTGGAGCCTGGAAGGTGAGGTCTGGTCGTTTGGGTTGGATCATCTCGCCTTGGGTAGTGCGGTCTGTGTTGTCACCGCGCAGTCGAGTTGGACGGTTAGATTCTCAGGTGCTGTGATGGATCCAAATTTGGGGCCGCATAGGACGTCGATCGCCGGGGCCTGGAGACTTTCCCAGCTCCAACAGATTTGGATTTGTTTCATCCATCTTCTTCCTAGCAGTGTTGGACCATCACCAGCGATGATCCACAAAGGTAGCTTGTGCATCGCGCCATATAGGACACCTGGACATCCATGCTGTCAACAACTGGGATGGTGTTGTTTGTGTAGGTGAGCAGCTTCACCTGGATCGGGGTCATTTTAGGTCGTTCGATTGGATTGTCCCAGAGTTTCTCGAAGGCCGCCTGATTCATCAGCGATTGGCTCGACCTCCATCGAAACTGGGACACCGTTGATTTCAACTTCCATTTTCAACAGGAACTCTCGGTGGAGCAGGTAAACACTCCGTACTCCTCTTCCTGGGGCTGAGCTGCCTCCTGGACTCTCTCTTCGTCTTCATCAGCGCTGAAGCCCGGGTGATCGGCCAACTCTTCAGCGACTCGGTGAGTAAAATTTCTCTTACACATTCGCTGTAGATGGCCTTTCGCGTTGCAGCCTTTGCAAGTATAGTCTTTGTAGTGGCACTGGTGGGCCCTGTGATTTCCTCCACAGTGCCAGCATGGGGCTGGCTGGTTGGCCCCATGTGGCGGACTCGGGATCGCAGTCTTGCCTTTAAAAGGCGCCAGTCGGTTCACGGTAGTTGCCGGATTAGAGTCCTGGGGGTGAGTCATCATCCTCTTGGAATCGCAGGCCGAGGCCATGAATGCTTGGCTGACGTTAATTGCCTTCTGCAGGGTAACCGTGTTGTCCGCAGAGAGCAGCCTGTGGAGGAGGCCTTCGTGGCTGATTCCAATAACGAAGATGTCCCTCAGTGCTTTGGTGAGGTGGTCACCAAAATCACGTGGTGCAGCCAATCGTTTCAGGTCTGCTGCATATTTTGTGATTTCTTGGCCTTCGGGCTGCTGGTGTGTGTAGAACCGGTGTCTGGCTGTGAGGATGCTCTCTTTAGGTTTGAGCTGCCCCTCCGTGTACGTTTTGGTTATCGTCTTCTCTGGGGCTAGCAAGTCCCTGATAAGACCATAGACAGTGGGTCCACAACTGTTGAGCAGGATAGCTCTGCGCTTATCAGCCAGCGAGGTCGGTATCTCCAGCCAGGTCGTTCGCGATGAAAAAGTGTTCAAGCCTTTCCACAAAGGCATCCCAATCTTCCCCCATCAGCAAATTGTTGAAAATTGCCAAGGTTAGCCATTTTCCGCGTGGAAATTCATAATCTCGTCGCCAGTTATTGTAGCTGTAAGCACTCTAGTAATGACTCCACGAGGTAAGGTATTGCACTTGAACTGTTGTGACCTTAGTCCATTTATTGCAGCTCTTGAATGAGGGTACGGTAAGGTGAGCTCCCTTTTATACCTGGTTACCTGCAATGTACAGGTGACCCCTAAGTCTCCACCAGTTGCACCATCTGGTGGTACAGGCATAGTGTATACAGTGTGAAGATACATTGTGGTCTTATGTAACTGTACATTGAGTGTACAGGGTACATACTTATTTTATACATACACAAGAGTTTATGCCTTTGCTTTCTGAAAACAGTGAGATTAGGGGCTTGTGGTCGGTTTCTAACTTGAACCTGAGTCCGAACAAATACTGGGGAATTTTTTTTACTCCATAGACACAGGCCAAAGCCTCCTTCTCGATCATACTGTAGGCTCTTTCGGCCTTGGATAGACGCATATGCAACCGGTTGGAGTTTGCCCACTACATTTGCTTGCTGTAACACACACTCGACACCGTATGATGATGCGTCACATGCTAAAACTAAACGTTTGCTTGGGCCATACAATACAAGCAACTTGTTCGAACAAGTTTCTGGCCTTTTTGAAGGCGGCCTCTTGATTTTGACCCCAAACCCAGTCGTCTTCCTTGCGTAGCAACTTGTGCAACGGTTCGAGCAAGGTGCTCAACCCTGGAAGAAAGTTACCGAAATAGTTGAGGAATCTCAGGAACGAGCGCAGCTCCGTTACATTTCGTGGTCTGGGTGCATTCTTGATGGCCTCTGTCTTCGAGTCCATGGGCCTGATGCCGTCTGCCGCAATCTTCCTCCCCAGGAATTCTACCTCTGGCGCCAGGACACACTTGGATCATTTCAACCAGAGTCCAACTTTGTTTAGTCAACTTAAAACCTCTTGCAGATTGTGCAGGTGTTCGGTGGTGTTGTGACCAGTGATTAGGATGTCATCCTGAAATACAACGATGCGTGGAACCGATTTCAACAGATGCTCCATGTTTCTTTGGAAGATGGCTGCAGCCGAGCGGATCCTGAACAGGCACCTGTGATACAAAAACAGTCCCTTGTGTGTGTTAATGCACGTTCATTTTTTCGACGACTCAGCCAGTTCCTGGGTCATGTAAGCGGAGATTAAATCCAGCTTGGTGAATGCCTTTCCCTCTGCTAGTGTCGCAAAGAGATCATCGGCTTTGGGTAGCGGGTACTGGTCCTGTAATGAAACTCGGTTGATCGTTACCTTGTAGTCGCCGCAGATTCTGACCATGCCATCGCTCTTAAGTACTGGAACAATCGGGCTGGCCCACTCATTGAATTCAACTGGTGACATGATTCCCTCGCATTGAATTTGATCTCCAGTTTCTCCTTTATCATGTAAGGGACCGCTCGAGCCTTGTGATGAACAGGCCGTGCCTCGGGGACCAAGTGGATCTGCACTTTGGCGCCTGTGAAGTTGCCGATGCCTGGTTCAAATAGGGATGGGAACTTGCTCAGCACTTGAGCACAGGAAGCATTGTCCACTGAAGATAGTGCTTTGACGTCTTCCGAGTTCCACCGAATCTTCCCCATCCAGCTTCTGCCAAGCAGCGTTGGCCCGTCGTCTGGTACAACCCACAGTGGCAATTCGTGTATCTTTCCATCATTGGATACCTTTACATTCGCACTGTCGATAATTGGGATCAGTTTCTTGGTGTAAGTGTGCAGCTTTGTCTGAATCGGGCTCAGCTTGTGTCTTTGCTCTTTGTTGCCCCACAGCCTCTCAAATGCCTTCTGGCTCATAAGTGACTGACTCGCCCCCGTGTCCAACTCCATAGAAACAGGAATGCCATTTATCTTGACTTTCATCATCATGGGGGGACTTTTGGTAGTGAAGGTGTGCACCCCGTGCACTGCTTCCTCGGGCTGAATCGCCTCTCTAGCTTGTACTTTATGATCCTTGCTGGATCGGAAACCTCCTGCCGACTCCTCTGCCACGTTATGAGTCGCAGTTCTTCTGCACATTCGCTATGGGTGGCCCTTTTGGCCGCAGCCTTTGCACACATAGTGTCCGAATCGACACAGATGGACACCGCAAAGCCAGCCCGTTAAACGATTCACATTTACACCCCTTGGCGGACTCTGAGTCGGACTAATTCTTTGATCAACAGTTATTTTCTGCACAGTACTTGCCAGTGAGTTTTGATTCTGGGAGAACCTCAACGTTGAGGTCGTGAACGCCTGGCTTAAGGTGATGGTCCACTTCACGCCCCGTCCCATCGCGAAAACGTCCGCAACACATTGTTGAGGAGTTCGCCAAATTCGCACGGTTCCGCGAGCCTTCGTAGGTCTGCGACATATTCCACTAAATCCTGGCCCTCGGTGGGGCGATGTGTGTAGAAGCGATACCTGGCCAGCGAAACCCGAATAAAGGCTTCACTCTCTGTAAACTTTTCTAAATTACCAACGGCAGCTATCTCTGCCTGTAAGTCTGTGATCTGTTCTCGTCACCAGTTAATATGTCTCCACATATCTGTAGAATAATTCCACGAGGCCTATTGCTGTGCTTGAACTGCTGTGACCTTAGTCTCTTTGCTGCCTCACTCTGAGTTACAATAATGTGGGTGACCAGCCTTTTGTACAGCTCCTGCCTGGGCCTCTCACAGTTGCACCCTCTAGCGTTACCAGCATAGTATGTACAGAGTATACATATATGAGAGGGTAAGACCTCTTACCCATATGTCTGCGACCTCTTCAATTATGTTCAAAATGCTCATCAATAAGCCTTCTTGCAGCTCGACACCATATGGATATAGCATCCAGGAATAATGGCTGACATAGTATAGCCCCCATTTTTTAAAATGTCCTTAAATCTCCTTTAAAACAAACTACAAACTCACATAAAACTTCACTGTGAAAAACGCAACCTTTTTCTCCCAATCCTTTTATGCACTGAACTTCTGCTCCGTTTTTAAAATGGCACGTTAGTGCCGGGTGCGCCCTGGGATCGACTGCTTTTTGCTGGCGGGTTCCCGGGCGGACGGTAAATCGTGTGATATCGCCGAAAGTTCCACCCGGGGCGCTAGCGCAGAGTTGCACAATGATTTACGTCATCCAAACGGTGAAATCATCGGGCGGGCGCTGCACCGCCGCAAAACCACTGCCGAAAGTTCCGCCCGGGCGCAAAATGTTGTGCGCCACTTTTAGCACCAAAAAAAGTTGTTTTTGCGATTCATCCAGGTGCTAAACTGGTCGCAAGCCCCTCGAAATTCCAGCCCATTGAACCTTGATTCTGTCCATTTCTGTCTTTCATCACTCTGCCTGAAATGCTTCGGTTCATTCGGATGCCCCCTTAGATCACTTGACTATGAGCTTTTGTGGTTAAATATATTTCTCCCTGTCATCGCTAAATTCTTCTGCTGTCCCTCCTAAATTTGATAGGGGTGAAATTGAACTTGGGTGGAGATGCAATACCTCAGGCCCAATATTCAGTTCTATTGAAGGCAATGGGATTGAATATTGGGTGGGGCGTATAACGGGCAACCGATGTGATACCTTTCATTTTTCATCCTTGTCATGTTCAATTTCACCTCCTTTAACTCTAGAATCTTTTGGAATGGATTTTGAGCTTTTTGGATTTTGGAGCATTAATCGTGGCGGGGCGTTAAAGTTAATGCCTGAAAATAGTTTGTGCCTTCGACTGCAAGTTTCGGCGAAAAAGTATGTTGGAGGAGCGCTGGCGTTAAGTCAGATGTTGCACAACAGATTTTGTGCGCCCGAGCCAAAACTTGTGTTGTTAAAGGAAGCAGCCATTTTGCGCATGTGCAGGATTTTTCCACCCCGGTCGCAATCGCCAATGCAGGGCGCAGCAGCCTCCTGTGCGCATGCACATATAAACCGCCCCTCGTCAGTCACTTACATAAGAACATAAGAAATAGGAGCAGGAGTAGGCCATACAGCCCCTCCAGCCTGCTCCACCATTTGATATGATCATGGCTAATCAGATCATGGACTCGGTCCACTTCCCTGCCCGCTCCCCATAACCCCTTATTCCCTTATCGGTTAAGAAACTGTCTAACTCTGTCTTAAATTTATTCAATGTCCCAGCTTCCACAGCTCTCTGAGGGAGTGAATTCCACAGATCCACAACCCTCTGAGAAAAGAAACTTCTCCTCATCTCAGTTTTAAATGGGCGGCACCTTATTATAAGATTGTGCCCTCTAGTTCTAGTCTCCCCCATCAGCGGAAACGTTCTCTCTGCATCCATATTGTCAAGACCCCTCATAATCTTACACATTTCGATAAGATCACTGTATTTACTCTGTACAGCCATCAGATGGCTCACCCCGAGTACAGGTAATTAAGGAGGCCTCACAGGTTGGAGAGGCACTCTGGAGACCTGCAATAAAAGAATAAGGTCACACTTTACTTTGAGCTCACAGTGTTCAGTCTGACTCTTTCTCCATACACAATAACTTAGTAGCAATATAACCTCATAACAATATAACCTCTCAATCTTCTGAATTCCAATGAGTAGAGGCCCAACCTACTCAATCTTTCCTCATAAGTCAACCCCCTCATCTCCGGAATCAACCTTGTGAACCTTCTCTGAGCTGCCTACAAAGCAGGTATATCCTTTTGTAAATATGGTAACCAAAACTGTATGCAGTATTCCAGGTGTGGCCTCACCAATACCCTGTATAACTATAGCAAGACTTCCCTGCTTTTATACTCCATCCCCTTTGCAATAAAGGCCAAGATTCCATTGGCTTTCCTGATCACTTGCTGTACCTGCATACTAACCTTTTGTGTTTCATGCACAAGTACCCCCAGGTCCCGCTGTACTGCAGCACTTTGCAGTCTTTCTCCATTTAAATAATAACTTGCTCTTTAATTTTTTTCTGCCAAAGTGCATGACCTCACACTTTCCAACATTATACTCCATCTGCCAAATTTTTGCCCACTCACTTAGCCCGTTTATGTCCTTCTGCAGAGATGGAGGAGCAGGAGGGAAGGCAGCGTGCTAGGCGCTTCAGCAATGAGGCGAGTGAGGCCTTAGTGAACGCAGAGGAGAGGAGGTGGTCCTCACTCCATCTTCATGGGGGTGCCAGACCACTCCCACCTGTGTTTAAGAGACTGTGGAGGGACACTGCACAGGAGGTATCTGCTGCAGACACTGTGCCCAGAACTGCCACACAGCGTCGAAAAAGTTCAATGAACTTACTAGAATTGTCAGGGTGAGAACCATTTGCATTTATGTATGCCTCCATGACTTGAACATGAATCTTGTCAGGTATGTATGCTTGGGTTTACTAGCCACCAGGTGACGCCACTGTCTGAGGTCATTGGGCTGTGCGCATGTGTTTGCGGCCCAGGTATAAAAGGCCAGCCATCTTGTAATGTAATCACTTTGGCCCCTAATAAAGTAGATCCAGGTTTGTACCTGTTCGGAGTTTACAGTATTCAGTCTATTGAGTTATTGCATACAAAACATTTGGTGACGAGGTAACAAGAACCTTCGCATGCAAAAATGAGCACAACTGGAATTCTGGAGCGATTCGGGGAGGGAGAAGATTGGGCAGACTTTGTAGCCCACTTGAACCAGTACTTCATGGCCAACAAAATGGAGAAAGAGGCAGACACAGGTCGGCACCGGGCGGTCCTCCTCACGGTTTGCGGTCCAAAAATCTATGAACTCATAAAGAATCTCCTCTCACCCTTAAGTCCAACGGGCAAGGACTATGAAACATTGTGTGCTCTGGTATGTGACCATCTCAAACCAAATGAAGGCATCATCATCTCAAGATATTGATTCTATACACATGTTCGTTCTGAGGGCCAGGATGTATCAGAATTTGTTGTTGACCTAAGATGTTTAGCTGGACCGTGTAAGTTCGAAACTGCGTTGGCAGAAATGCTGTGGGACTTCTTTGTAATCGGCACCAACCACGAGGTGATTCTGCGTAAGCTACTGGCAGCAGAGACGCTAGATTTGAGCAAGGCCATTGCCCAATCATGTATGACGACGGACAAAAGCTTAAAGCAGATATTGAAAAATTGGAACTCGGCAAGTACTGTAAACAAGATAGTATCGTCGTTTGGCAGAGCTGCATATGGTAGGGCCTACGCGACTGCATACGCAAAACCTGTGGCTGCTCAAAGTCCGCTAACGGGAATGAATCCGATATCAACGTGTTGGCATTGTGGGTGAAATCATCGGCATCATCAGTGTCAGTTTAAACGGTATATTTGTAAAGGCTGTTCGAGGGTGGGGCATCTCCAGCACATGTGTCCACAACTGAGCAAGCGTGCTGCAACACACCACGTGGAGGATGATGACCAGTCTAACATGGATCCTGATATGCAATCCGAGATACCAGAAAAGGAAGTGTATGGACTGTATTCGTTCCTAACAAAGAGCCAGCCGATAATGATTAATGTAAAATTTAATGGTGTGCGGGTATCGATGGAATTGGACATGGGTGCGAGTGAATCAATAATGAACCAGAGGACATTCGACAGGCTATGGGATACTAAAGCTGTGAGGTCTAAGCTGAGTCCAGTCAATGCCAAGTTGTGAACGTACACTAAAGAACTCATAATGGTGATTGGCAGTGCAGTAATTAAGGTGTCGTTTGATGGTGCGATTCACGATTTACCATTCTGGATTGTTCCAGGCAATGATCCAACACTGCTCGGGAGGAACTGGTTAGAAAAATTCAATTGGAACTGGAACGAGATCAAAGCGTTGTCGTTGGAGGAGGATACTCCATGTGCTCAGATGCTGAGCAAGATCCCCTCACCGTTTGAACCAGGCATCGACAATTTCACGGGAGCCAAGGTGCAGATCCATGCGGACTCGGATGCAAGACCCGTCCATCATAAAGCTCGGGCAGTTCCGTACATGATGAGGGAGAAGGTCAAAATCGAACTGGACAGTCTCCAGCGTGAAGGGATCATACCACCGGTCAAATTTAACGAATGGGCCAACCCCATTGTTCCTGTGTTGAAGAGTGATGGCACTGTCAGGAATTGTGGAGACTACAAGGTTACGATCAACTAAGTTTTGAAACAGGATCAATACCCATTACCAAAGGCCAATGACCTATTTGTAATGCTAGCCGGGGGAAGTCGTTCACAAAACTGGATATGACATTGGCCTACATGACACAGGAGCTATCGACACGTTGAAGAAACTTACATGCATCAACACTCATAAAGGACTGTTTATCTACAACAGGTGCCCTTTTGGAATTCGCTCGGCTGCAGCCATATTTCAGAGGAACATGGAGAGTCTACTGAAGTCCGTCCCCAGAACCGTTGTGTTCCAAGATGACATACTGGTCACAGGTCATGACTCTGCCGAACATCTGAACAACCTGGAAGAGGTTCTACATCGAATGGACAAAGTGGAACTCAGACTGAAATGCTCAAAATGCATCTTCATGGCACCAGAAGTTGAATTCCTGGGGAGGAAAATTGTTGCTGACAGTATCAGGCCTACGGACTCGAAAACCAAGGCCATCAAAAATGCATCTAAACCTCAGAATGTGACGGAGCTACGTTCATTCCTTGGTCTACTCAACTACTACGATAATTTCTTACCTAGATTGAGCACCTTATTAGAGCCACTGCACATGCTGTTAAGAAAAGGCGACAACTGGGTTTGGGGTGCGTCTCAAGATAGAGCTTTTGAGAAAGCTACTAATCTGCTTTGCTCTAATAAGCTCCTGGTACATTATGATCTGTGTAAGCGTCTAGTATTGGCCTGTGATGCTTCGTCATATGGAGTTAGTTGCGTACTCCAACAAGCTAATGAGTCGGGCAAATTACAACCTGTTGCATATGCTTCAAAAGGTTTGGTCAAAGGCAGAAAGAGCCTATAGCATGGTAGAGAAAGAAATACTAGCCTGTGCGTATGGGGTTAAAAAGATGCATCAGTACTTGTTTGGTCTTTGGTTTGAACTGGAAACAGATCACAAGCCACTCATTTCATTGTTTTTGGAAAACAAAGGTATCAATACCAATACATCATCCCACATCCAGAAGTGGGCGCTGACATTATCTGCCCATGATTGTGTCATTCGCCATAGACCTGGCACTGAGAATTGTGCGATGCATTGAGCCACACCGGAGGTAGAAATGCCACAACCGGCAGACCTACAATTAGTCATGGATGCTTTTGAAAGTGAAGGAACCCCTGTCACGGCCCAACAAGTTAAGACCTGGATCAGCCAGGAGCCAATAATATTGGTTGTGAAATGTTGTATCCTTAGTGGTGATTGGTCTGCCATACCCAAGCAAATGTGTGAGGAGACCAAACCTTACATCCGTCGCAAAGACGAACTATCCATCCAATCAGATTGTATACTGTGGGATAATTGTGTTGTTATGCCCAAGAAAGGCAGAGAGAAATTTGTGCATGATCTACATCGCACGCATCCCGGTATTGTCATGATGAAAGCCATTGCCATCTCTTGTATGGTGGCCTGGAATTGACTCTGATCTGGAATCATGTGTGCATCAGTGCAACACTTGCATGCAGCTTAGTAAAGCACCAGCAGAATCGCCGCTGAGTCTATGGTCGTGGCCATCTAAACCATGGTCCAGGATCCACATCGACTTTGCAGGTCCCTTCCTGGGAAAGATGTTCTTAGTTGTGGTGGATGCTTATTCCAAGTGGATAGAGTGTACAATCATGTCATCCAGCACATCCACAACTACCATTGAGAGCCTTTGTGTCATGTTTGCTACGCATGGTCTGCCTGACATTGTTGTAAGCGACAACGGATCTTGCTTCACCAATATGGAGTTTCAAGAGTTCATGAAACTCAATGGTATCAAACATGTGAGGTCAGCACCATTCAAACCCGTATCCAATGGACAAGCAGAACATGTGGTGCAAACCATGAAGTAGAGTATGAAATGTGTAACTCAAGGTTCACTGCAAACTCGCCTATCACGCATATTGCTTAGTTACAGGACAAGACCCCATTCGCTTACCGGGCTCCCCTGCTGAACTATTGATAAAGAGAGGTCTCAAGACCAGGCTCTCTCTTGTCCACCCTGACTTGAATAATCATGTCGAATACAGGCGTCAAAGTCAGCAAGGGTATCATGATCGCATTACTGTGTCATGTGACATTTTTATCAATGATCCTGTGTATGCACTGAACTATGGTCAAGGTCCCAAATGAATCACCGGTACTGTTACGGCCAAGGAGGGTAACAGAGTGTTTATCGTTAAGCTCAAGAATGGGCAGGCATGCAGGAAACATGTCGATCAGATAAAGCTGCGGCACACGGATAAACTGGAACAGTCTGAGGAAGACACAATCAGTGACCAACCAACCTACCCTCAGTTATCAGAAGATTCCGCTGTCATCAATTAATCTAGATTTTCAATCACTGACATGGTCAATGAATCTGGACTTTCAATCCCTGATATGGTCATTGCCACTCCCTTCAGATCGGCTACCCAGCCCCCAGTCATAACAAACTCAGAACGTTCGACCAAGGCTGGAGTTGAACTGAGACGTTCAACTCGGGAGCGGAAAGCCCCGGACCGTCTCAATTTGTAAAAAGACAGTTACTAATATCTTAAAGGGGAATATTGTCATGTATGTATGCTTGGGTTTACTAGCCACCAGGTGGCGCCACTGTCGGAGGTCATTGGGCTGTGCGCACGTGTGTGCGGCCCAGGTATAAAAGGCCAGTCATCTTGTAATGTAATCACTTTGGGCCTTAATAAAGCAGAGCCAGGTTTGTACCTGTTCGGAGTTTACAATATTCAGTCTATTGAGTTATTGCACACACAACAAATCTCACGCACTATGTGAAGTTTTTCATGCATATGGTCCCTCTCAACAGTCTGTGGGGTGTCTTTCACAATGCATAAGAAAGATGAACGCTTACTTCTGTACCCATTGGCTTCTAATGATCCATGCACATAAAAATCATTCACATCCTTACTTATAGTACGCTCCTACTGCTGCTATGCCTTTCAGAAAGATCACCTACAGCCCCCATGTTACATCCCTCTAATCTCCTAACAATTCCTCACTAAGCACCTGCAACATCGCAACAGATTGAATGGAAGCCACTAGAACATTCACACAGTATCACCTATTGTACTATGGTAGGCATATGTACCACAACAGTAGAGAAACCCTTTCTGGACCCTTCCTATTTTTCTCTTTGCAGTCGAAGCACTCCCACAACAGGAAGGAGCAGCTGCGCACAGGCGGGGGGCTGCCCCAATTATTGCCACTCACTGATGTCGAGGAATAGATGTCGGCCCTTATAGGTGTACCAGCTCGGGCAGTTGCCAGAGTTAATGCTTAGCACCCTTCGGGTACTGGGGATATGAAACATAGAAACATAGAAAATAGGTGCAGGAGTAGGCCATTCGGCCCTTCGAGTCTGCACCACCATTCAATCAGATCATGGCTGATCATTCACCTCAGTAGCCCTTTCCTGCTTTCTCTCCATACTCCTTGATCCCTTTAGCCGTAAGGGCCACATTTAACTCCCTCTTGAATATATCCAATGAACTGTCATCAACAATTCTCTGCGGTAGAGAATTCCACAGGTTAACAACTCTCTGAGTGAAGAAGTTTCTCCTCATCTCAGTCCTAAATGACTTACCCCTTATCCTTAGACTGTGACCCCTGGTTCTGGACTCCCCCAACATCTGGAACATTCTTCCTGCATCTAACCTGTCCAGTCCCGTCAGAATTTTATATGTTTCTATGAGATCCCCTCTCATTCTTCTAAACTTCAGTGAATACAGGCCCAGTCGATCCAGCCTCTCCTCATACATCTGTCCTGCCATCCTGGGAATCAGTCTGGTGAACCTTCGCTGCACTCTCTCAATAGCAAGAACTTCCTTCCTCAGATTAGGAGACCAAAATTGAACACAATATTCCAGGTGAGGCCTCACCAAGGCCCTGTACAACTGCAGCAAGACCTCCCTGCTCCTATACGCAAATGCCCTAGCTATGAAGGCCAACATGCCATTTGCCTTCTTCACCGCCTGCTGTACCTGCATGCCAACTTTCAATGACTGATGTACCATGATACCCAGGTCTCATTGCACCTCCCCTTTTCCTAATCTGCCGCCATTCAGATAATATTCTGCCTTCATGTTTTTGCCACCAAAGTGGATAACCTCACATTTATCCACATTATCCTGCATCTGCCATGCATTTACCCACTCAGCTAACCTGTCCAAGTCACCCTGCAGCCTCTTAGCATCCTCCTCACAGCTCACAACGCCACCCAGCTTAGTGTCATCTGCAGACTTGGAGATATTACACTCAATTCCTTCATCTAAATCATTGATGTATATTGTAAATAGCACTGAGCCCTGCGATGCCCCACTAGTCACTGCCTGCCATTCTGAAAAGGACCCGTTTATCCCGATTCTCTGTTTCCTGAATGCCAACCAGTTCTCTATCCATGTCAATACATTACCCCCAGTACCATGTGCTTTAATTTTGCACACCAATCTCTTGTGTGAGACCTTGTCAAAAGCCTTTTGAAAGTCCAAATACACCACATCCACTGGTTCTCCCTTGTCCACTCTACTAGTTACATCCTCACAAAAATTCTAGAAGATTTGTCGAGCATGATTTCCCTTTCATAAATCCATGCTGACTTGGACCGATCCTGTCACTGCTTTCCAAATGCGCTGCTATTTCATCTTTAATAATTGATTCCAACATTTTCCCCACTACTGATGTCAGGCTAACCGGTCTGTAATTACCCGTTTTCTCTCGCCCTGCTTTCTTAAAAAGTGGAGTTACACTAGCTACCCTCCAGTCCATAGGAACTGATCCAGAGTTGATAGATTGTTGGAAAATGATCACCAATGCATCCACTATTTCTAGGGCCACTTCCTTAAGTACTCTGGGATGCAGACTATCAGGCCCTGAGGATTTATCGGCCTTCAATCCCATCAATTTCCCTAACACAATTTCCTGACTAATAAGGATTTCCCTCAGTTCCTACTTCTCTCTAGACTCTTGGTCCCCTCGTATTTCCGGAACGTTATTTGTGTCTTCCTTCGTGTAGACAGAACCAAAGTATTTGTTCAATTGGTCTGCCATTTCTTTGTTCCCCATTATAAATTCACCTGATTCTGACTGCAAGGGACCTATGTTTGTCTTCACTAATCTTTTTCTCTTCACATATCTATAGAAGCTTTTGGAGTCAATTTTTATTTTCCCAGCAAGCTTCCTCTCATACTCTATTTTCCCCCTCCTAATTAAACCTTTTGTGCTTCTCTGCTGAATTCTAAATTTCTCCCAGTCCTCAGGTTTGCTGCTTTTTCTGGCCAATTTATATACCTCTTCCTTGGATTTAACAAGTATGTAAATGGATAGAGCGATTGAAGAGACCGCATTGAGACATATAATGAAGTGGCAGAGGGCCTTCAAATGAACATGTGCAATGCCATCTTCCTCCTGGCACCCTGCCCCCTCCCCTGCTGCTAAACACTCGTCTGTTGTTTTCTGCTTGCAGATGATCAACCACATGCACAACGTCAATCAAGGGAACGATCTACATCTAGCCATGGGGAGACAATGAGGGCTGGGGAGAGAGTGTTCTTCCTGAGCCTTCGAGCCCACTAGTTGCCCTGTCTGGCCTCACTACATCTGGGGACACTGCCGATTTCCCGGGTTTTGAGGAGTCGGAGACTCCTGGCCCCAATCGCCTACAGTAACATAATGCGAAAGGGGAATCTCATAGGCCAACTCTCCAGAGGGTGAGTCGGCAAAGTCGGTCTGCTCAATGATAAGCAGACATGGAACTGGACTTGGAAATATCCAAGGAAACCACAGGAATGCACCATGAGCTTATGGATATATTGGGACAGATCCCAGAGAGCATCGACAAGCTTACTGCGACTGTTGAGGAGACACATCACTGATTGTGAGTGTGACTCAGGAGTCCAGCGAGGCCATCATTGCCCACACACAGGCTGGTGGCCTCGAGCACGACTGTGGTGTTCCAGAGTGTGTAGCGCGTGCTCTTGATCACATCGCAGACTCGGGCGCATTGCAGGCACAAGCTGCGCTTCAGCTTGGTCAAGTGATGCAGTCGATGTCTGCTACTATACTCTCTGCGTTCCCCACTGTCCAATGGGGAAGGGATGGGACTCTCCCGTCGGAGAGTCAGTTGCTCCGAGGAAATGGAAGGTGCTGTCCTTCCTCAGGATGACGGCATTCCAGCTCTCACCACTGACTCATCAACTATGCACCATACATGGTTGACTCCCCAACTATCAGTGACTGCTTCCGCTGATGATGAGGCACAGCAGTCTGCAGCCGGGCCTTCCAAGGCGTCCTCAGACGCCATCTGCATTGTCTGACACCCCCACCACAGCAGCCCTCGAGCAGCCTTGCTGTAGTCACTGAGGCCTCATTGAAGTGGAGCAGCAGGCATGGAAGGGGGTTGAAGGGAAGGGGATGGGGGGAAGGGGAAGTGTGGCTAAGAGCCATTAAGGGCTGGCATAAGTTTGTGCTTATGGATGTATATATAATTGTAAAAATTGTAAATAGTTGTGCGATAACAATTGACACATTTTGAATTGTCTTAATGTACGAAGCAATTTCGTCTTTATTTACGTTTTGTTGACCGGAGGACACGGTTTAGTGTTTGTTTACATTTTGTTGACTGTAGGAAGCAGTTTTGTGTTTATTTACTTTTACTTTAACCATTGTATAGTTTTGGGATTTTAGGTGGGGGAACATTGTTAATTATTCATGTTTATAAAAATGTTTGTTTGACCTTTGCCATTGGTGTCTTGTGTCTCATTGCAGAATTCAGTGTAGATTAGGTGGCATAGAGTAGCGAGTCAATGCTGCAACCTCACATTCCCCGTTCAAGCAAAGCAGTCATTGATGAACTGCCGGTATGGCTCTTGCTGTGGCCACATCTCCACGCTGCCTCCCCTGTGGTTGTGGTGGCACCGCAATGGGTTCCTCGCCAAGTTCCTCTTCCTCGTTCTCCTCCTCCTCCTGAGGTGGTCCTGACATACCCACTGGTAACGCCTGGCCCCTCATAATGGCTAAGTTGTGCAACATACAGCACACGAGAATGAATTCGGAGACCTGTTGAGGGGAGTATTGAAGGCTGCCCCCAGAGCGGTCCAGGCGTCAGAAGCGCTGCTTGAGCATGCCAATTGTCTGTTTGATGATATTGCGGGTGGTTGCCTGGCTCTCATTATAGCGCTGCTCGGCTTCTGTGGCAGGATTCTGGAGGGGGGTCATGAGCCAGGTGGCCAGGTCGTATCCTTTATAACTGATCAGCCAGTCCTGCCCTTGTCTTTGTCGCTGAAACATTCGTGAGATACTGCTCTCGTGCAAGATGAAAGCATCATGTATGCTCCCTGGATAACGGGCATTCACTGTGATAGGGAGTAGTATTCCTTTCGGTTTGTGTTGTTTAATGATGCAAGCAAGGTGACGTGTGTGCAGTCAATAGCACCTTGAACATTGGGGAAGCCTGCAAATTGTCCAAACCCTAGAGCCCTCTCATTCCGGCTGTCCCTGCTCATTGGGAACTTTATGAAGTCCATTCTGCATGCGTACAATGCCCTTGTAACCTGGCGAATGCAGCAATGTGCAACATGCTGAGAGATGCTGCATATGTCCCCTGCTGCTGCCTGGAAGAAGTCGGAGGCATAGAAGGCCATCACCACAGTCACCTTTACCTCGATGGACAGCGCAGACCTGTTGGCGCTGGTATGCTGTAGGTCTGCGTGTAGAAGCTAGCATATCTCTGTCAGCACTTTTTGGAAGCGCAGCCTTCTAACGCACTTTGCCTCAGTGAGGTGGAGATATGAGCGATGTTCCCTGTAAACCCGTGGGGGGGGTTAGGCCTCCTCCCCTATGTCTGCGAGCTCTTTGAATCCATGGCCCAACATGGCCAAGAACCCTTCTTCCAACTTGAAGCCGTCTGCCAGTATCTACCAGCATGATTCGCTGGCAAACTAGTATTGCCCCCATTGAAATCTCTCATTGACCTTGCAAGCAAAGTGTCATGACACATTAATGTGCCGTTTGCAATTCCGAGCCACACGCAGCATTCTCTGCTCAACTGTAGCAGTCACTGACAACTGTGATATAAGATCCTTCAGCTTCCATTTAAATATGCTGCCAATAGCGCCTGCTGCACCCTGGGACTGCCTGTCTTTTTCAGGCGTTTCCTGGGGCAGCCGTTAAATGAGGCGTTAAGGCTGAAAGTTCCATCTGGGGCGCTAGCACAGCCTTGCACGATGGCTGACGTCTTAATCACACTGAGAACGGAGGGTGAGGTGGTATATTTTTGTAGGTGATAATTACCATAACATTAACTTCTTTGTTCGAAACTTAATTCCGCATATGTAAAAAGAAAATCCTTTTAATCTCGTGTATTGCTTGAGTTTGTCAACTGTATACCCATATTTTATTTTTATGTTCATAGTTCAATTTAAATAAGAAACAACCAATGTGGTTTAAGGGAATGCAACACAGAACAGCAAAAGCAAACCATCACTCATCCCAAATGCTTAAAAAAATGAACAGAATATGCAGGATCTCAGTGTTCTGGAAGGACATACCCCAAATTTTAATACTGTAAACCTGCACGAAAAGAATACTGCCCAACCCACCAAGTGGTTTAGATTCAAAATTTTAAATTGAATTAAGCAAGATTGAGCCACAGACCAAATTGTTTTATTGTGCAGCAGTATTAACTCCACATTATAAAGATGAGATTTCTGTACCCCCACAAAATCATATGCAGAATTTGTAAGAGTTTTTATATGGTTTCAACTAACTCAGAACAGCTGTTGAAGTGAGCATTAGTGAATCAACTGTTTCCATGTAAATTACCTGTCAAATGCAGCCCTTCTGCAGTAATGCTTTACTGAGGAAATCATAAATGTATGTTTTTGGTTGGATGATAAATACAGAGATCAGAGAACATGCAACAAAGGCACAGCAGTTATAATGGGGGATTATAAGTTTCACATAGACCAGGAGATTCAAAATAGCTCAAATCATAAAGGCAATCAATTTCTAGTGTATCCAGGACAGTTTTCTGAAACAATGGGGTAATTTAGGCTTTGTGCGATAGTGCAAAACGGGCGAGATTGAACTGGCAGCCCATTTACGGGACGGAATGTAAAATGGGCTGCAGATTCGCTAGCACCCGTTTTACATAAACACACAAAGTCAAAATTACCCCCATTGTTTTAGAACTGATAAGGGAACAGGCCATGCTCGATTTAGTAATGAGTAGTGAGCCAGAATTCATTAATAATCTGGCAGTAAGGGAACATCTTAGAGTTTTACATTAAATTCGAGAAGGAGAAAGATCACACACAAACCAAGGCTTTAAATTTAAGTAAAATTAACTTTGAAGGAATGAGACGTAAACTGAACACGTTAAACTGGGTTGAACTGTTAACAGGTGAACCTATAGAAAAACAGTAGGAGATATTCAAAGAAGTAGTTAGTACAATACAAGAACAATACATACTGCTAAAGAGCAAAAGTTCCACTTGTATTGTCAAGCAATCATGGTCAATGTATGAGATAAGTTGGAGTATAAAACTAAAGGAAGTGGCTTACATAGATGCCATGAAAAGTGGTAATCAGCAGACTGGGAGAAATATAGGGCTCAGTTTTCCCCAATGCCGTTTTTTGGCGTATTTCAAGAGTTACGCCCACTTTTTTGGGGCCCAACTACGCCAAAAATAACGTTAAAAGTTTTCCCGTTCTAATTTCTGAAATTGGGGCCACGCAGCCTGTCCTTCAGCTTTGGGGGGTTGAGCCTAATGTCGGCACCTAAAAAAGGATACGTATGCGCGGAAAAAAAATGATGTTTTTTACGTGACTGCTCTGGGTGCACATGCCCATTACACCTCCCGGTCTGCATTCAGCCATTTTTAAAAAGCCAGTTGTGTGTGAACACTTTAATTCTGAGTAGTGTGTGAGAACTTTAATTCTGAGTGGAAAAAAATTGGAGCTGCAATATGCAAAGCGGCTCAAGGACCAAGGATTTCTCACAGGACGAAGTAGAGTCCCTGTTACTGTAATTGAGGCCAGAGGTCACATAAAAGTTTCACCAAAAAAAATGAATTAAAGTTCTCACACACTACTCAGAATTAAAGTGTTCACACACAACTGGCTCTTTAAAAATGGCTGAATGCAGACCAGGAGGTGTAATGAGCATGTGCGCCCAGAGCAGTCACGTAAAAAACATCATTTTTTTTCCGCGCATGCGTATCTTTTTTTAGGTGCCGACATTAGGCTCAACCCCCCAAAACTGAAGGACAGGCTGCGCGGCCCCAAGTTCAGAAATTAGAACGGGAAAACTTTAACGTTATTTTTGGCGTAGTTGGGCCCCAAAAAAGTGGGCGTAACTCTTGAAATACGCCAAAAAACGGCATTGGGGAAAACTGAGCCCTATATTTCTCCCAGTCTGCTGATTACCACTTTTCATGGCATTTATGTAAGCCACTTCCTTTAGTTTTATACTCCAACTTATCTCATATGTTGACCACAATTGCTTGACAATACAAGTGGAACTTTTGCTCTTTAGCAGTATGTATTGTTCTTGTATTGTACTAACTACTTCTTTGAATACCTCCTACTGTTTTTCTATAGGTTCACCTGTTAACAGTTCAACCCAGTTTAACGTGTTCAGTTTACATCTCATTCCTTCAAAGTTAACTAAGTAACGCTCGAACCAATTTCACAAGATTACTGTGCAATGGTGACCATCCCGAGGTCTGGAGGCCAGTGCAAAAAGATGTGGCAGGACCTTGGTCAAGCAGTTAGTGTAAGTAATATTTTCATTTATCCACAGGAATTGCAATTGTAAATGTGACCATCTGTATGTCCCACCCGGCAGAAAGACACCCTCTCTAAAAAGTTATATTTTCATCTTTGCAGAGGAAGGTGGTCCACAACAAAGAGAGAACATGAACAGGATGAGGCCCGGCTAATCTGCACCCACTGACACCCTTGGAAGAGAGGGTCGCTGCTTTGATGGGTCCTGCCTGGAGAAAAGCAACCACCACGGCACACTTGAGAGAGAGGGTGAATCCTGCAAATTCCACAGTCTGGCTTTGCTAAATGTTAAGTACTGCGCAGACTACACATGCTTCGGTTCATGGGGATGTCTCCGTCAGCTACGCTTCATTGATGCAATGCGCTATCATTCATCGTGGTCCTTCAAATGAGCCTGCTGCCTGCGCTGTGTGAGCCTACTCATGCCACCCTGCCCCTCCTCTGCTGCTAACCATTTGTCTGTTCGGTTATATTTTGCAGAATTTGAGGCCAACCCTGAAGCCGATGCAGAAGAAGATTCAGACACGGACGGGCCTGAAGAGGAGAACATCTTCCAATCCGACCTTCCAGATGAAGAGCATGGGGGTGAGGGGGAGGGGGAGCGATAGGATGAAGCCCTTACTGTTGTACTCACTCCAGAGGAGGTACTGGTGCTGCCCATTGTGGTGCCAGCCCCTTTCCTGAGTGGTACGAGTGTTGGGACATTTCATGGTTTCACACAGTCCGAGGCTGCGGGTCCCAGCGGGATGCAGCGAGCCACACCCAGAGTGAGGAGGGGAAGGAGAGCTCGACAGCGCGCTCCTGAGGTGCAGGATGTAACAGATGTGGTTCAGATGACGACAATGAGTGCAGAGAGCATTGACCTTATGCAATCACTTCTGGACACCATCAGTGGTGTGGGTGATGAGATATCGGGACTGTTGGGAGAAGTAACAACAGTCTCGCGAGAAATTGGAATACACTGTCCGGGCACATTAGGGATGGAATGTCGCAGGCAGCTGATACACTGTCGGTGAACACGAGAGAGGGAATGTCGCAGGTAGCTGCTGCAATAAGGGAACATGCCCTGACCCCGCGGCCATTGAGGAATCAACTGCCACTCCCACTCCAATCCCCAGACCAACCTCTGAAGAGGCTCAAGCTGGGCCTTCCACATTACTGCTTGCCCACAACCCCTGTGAAGAAATGCGCATTACCTGAGATGCTCAAAATCCTGTGCTACCGCCTGCGGGCAGGGGTGGAGTCACCAAGATCAAGTGCAGCGGGTGGTCTTAGAATAAAGTGGAGGAGAGATGGGTGCAGCCTTTCTTTGCTGTTGTTGTTGTTATTATTGTTACTGTTGTAACTGTTCTCAAATTAAAAGTTTTTTGTCAATGATGTAAAGTTACAAGTTTAAAAGTTTGTAAGTGATCTTAACTGAATAGTTTAAAGTTTGACTCAAGAATCTTTTTCTTAACGTCAAGTTAAGTACAAACAAGTGTTAAAATTTTGAATAAAATATATTTTAAATTATAACTGAACCATTTACATTACTTGTTCCATTATTTACACAACACAACATTACAGAACAGGTTCAAACAGTAAACATGGTTTACTGGAATAGTTGCCGCTGAGTCTTCAGGCAGCAAAGCGACCACTGATGAGCAAGCTCAAGCAATCGTTAAAGGAGGAGACAGGAGGAGAAGGATGAGGAAGCCATGCAACTACCTGAACCTGGAACATGACGGCCTGCCCTCCTCTGCCATCGTGCTCCGGGTTCAGGTAGTTGCATGGCTTCCTCGTCCTTCTCCTCCTTGTCATCTGCATCTTCCTCCTCATCAGCCACTCTCACCTCTACTACCAGCTGCTGTTGCCTCATGATGGCTAAGTTATGCAGCATGCAGCACACAACAGTGAACTGACCGACAATCTCAGGGGAGTATTACAAATAGCCTCCGGAATGATTTCGGCATCAGAAACGCTACTTCAAGATGCCAATCGTCCTCTCTATTATTCTGCGCATTGCAATGTGCGACATGTTGTATTCCTGCTCAGCTATCGTCCGGGTTACGCATGGGGCATCATGAGCCAGGTGGCGAGGCCATACCCTCAACTGCCATGATGCGATGCATGTCATCACAGATGAGCTGCATGTTCATGGAGTGGAAGCCTTTTCTGTTCCTGTACATCTCGGAATCCTCCAAAGATGCTCGCAAGGCGATATGGGTACAATCAGTGCAGCCCTGTACCTTTGGGAAGCCAGCAATCCTGGAGAAGCCCACAGCCCTGTCACACATGGGGAGCTTTATGTAGTCATTCTTCCGGGCATATAATGCAGCAGTCACCTGCCGAATGCAGATATGTGTTGCATGTTGAGAAATGGCGCACAGATCCCCAGTTGTGGCCTGGAATGATCCAGATGCATAAAATTAAAATGCAGCTGTAACCTTCACTTCAACTAACAAAGCAGTCCTCCTGACGCTTCTAGGGTGCAGGTCTGCTTTTATTAACTCACAGATCTCGGTTTCAAATTCTTTGCAGCCTTCTCACACAGTCTGCATCACTCAGGTGCAGGTATGAATGCATGTCTCAATATACCCAATATGGGTAAGGCCTCCTGCCCATCATCCTACGTGCTCTGAGGTTCCTCAGGTGATGATGCCTAATCAATCTTCTCCTCTGCAGCACAATCATGCAGAAGGCTTGCACAAAGTATGGCATTGTCAATATTGCCCCCATAATTTAATTATAGCTTTCCAACAAGCTCAAAACAGCAGAACAAAGCACTCACCTCTTCTTTCCACTCTCTCTCCAAGGTGCACTAATATGGACCACACCCTGGTCTGCACATGCGCAATAGGCTTGCTTAGAACGGGAAGCTAGGCATTCAATGAAGACATTTGGAGCAACGACGTCTAATGCAATTATTTAACTTTTGATTTTTTTCAAAGTGCCACCCCACCACCGAACGTCTCCTCACTGGACTCAAGGGCTGAAGAGTCGGCCGGCAGAATCGCTCCCTCAACTGGACACGAGGACTCGGGGCTTGGCTTCCACCCCCACCCCCACCCCCAGGCTTCTTTTGAAGCCGAGCCCCGAGGTCCTGTGTCTGGGCGAGGGAGCAATTCTGCCGGCTGATGCTCCGACCCTCGAACCCGGTGAAGAGACGTTCGGTGATGGGGTGGTACTTTGAAAAAAATCTAAAATTAAAGAATTGCATTAGACTTCCAATTTCTCCCTTTTGACTTTGAAAAAATTAAGATTCTTTGCCTTCTTGACTCCCTCCAAAACCTCGCCTAAAAACAATGGCGTCTTTCTGCGCCGATTTTTTAATGTGCGCTGGTTTTTCTTAAGTGCCCAGCAGGTTTTTTGGGAGAGGTCACATACGCCATCCTAGGAAAAATGTAAGTTGGCAAAAATTGCTTAAATGTGAAAAACTGGCGCAGACATCAGGTTACGCCCCCATGATGCAAGAAAATCGTACCTAACTGAATTACGCTGGCGCAGAAACTTTGAAGAATCTTGGAGATTTTTATTTACTCAAAAAAACGGTGCACGCCAAAAAAACGCCGCAGATAATTGGTGGAAATTGAGCTCATAGAGAACAACAAAGGAACACAATGAAAATATTCAGAGAAAGGGAATATGAAAAAAACTTGCAAGTAACATAGTGTAAGTTTGTACAAATATATTTAGAGTAAGAGAGTGGCTACTGTGTCCATTAAGGATAGATGCACACTCCCAGCATTCTTTGGCATTTTTAATAATTGTCAGTGATACATGAACCATGAAGTAATTCTATAAAATATTAAAACATAAAAAAAGCATCAATGTTGATTTTCTTCTATGAAATATACATCTAATACAATATTACAGCAAACAACAATTCTCGACTGGTATACATTTTGCTAGCTTTTACTATGTTCTCTGCTACTCTAGAGGCATATAGAAAAGGCTCAATGTAGTTATTAGTTGTTAAAAATAGCTTTTCCATTGTTCTGACAATATTCTGACTAATATTAACTCCAGAGAGACGCCTTTTGTATGTGAAGAACATTTTAGTTGATGATGCAGTGTTGAACAATTAATAGCAATTTTTTTCAGGATCACACGGTAAAAAAATTGTGAATTGCATGGCAGTAGCCCAGCTCAAATTGAAGGAAGAACTTCTCCCCTTTTAACTTTCTGATTTATCCCCGTGCCTCCGGTCCGCCGAGACTTATACCTCTGCTGCCAGGAAGTAGCATTTTGTTTCCAGTCATCTCTCAATCCTCCCTATAGTCAGCTCTTGTGAAACATCTCCGGGGCAAAGTATGATAAATGCAGCCATATGAATTCTCATTCTTTTATAGATGATGGACTGAATGAGCACTCTAACAAGATAAGTCATAGGCATTGACGCAATAAATGGCTTGAGATGCATAAGATATATGAATAAATAGTATAGAGCTTCCACATATTTCCCTGCACTCCTCAGTTTTGAAAACAAAAAGACACAATTTGCTTTATCTCTAAACATAGATTCTAAGACAAAAGATTACCTTTTTCAGCCTTGGCTCAGTGGTAGTATTCTCATCTGAGTCACAAGATCATGGGTTCAAGCTCCACTCCAGAGACACTTTAGCGCAGTACAGAAGGCGTGCTGCATTGTCAAAGGTGCCATCTTTCTGATAAGATATTAAACTCTGACTTTTCAGGTGGACATTAACAGATACCATGGTACTATTCAAAGAAGAGCAGGGAAGTTCTATAGGTGTTCCGTTAAACATTTATCACTCAACCAACACCACAAAAACAGATTATCTGGTTATTTATCTCACTGCTATTTGTGTGCAAATTGGAGGTCATATTTTCTTACATTACAATAGTGACAGTACTTAATTGGCTGTGAAATACTTTGGGATGTACTGAGCACATGAAAGGCACTATATAAATGTAAATGATTTCTTCTTTTTTAATTTAGCCCTTTGAAACGATGATGGTTCCGACGTTGAAGTACAAATCATAATCCACTACCTTAAATAATTGAAAGAAAATTCTGCTAGATTTACAAAATTTGGGGGGTTGTAAATAGCCCTTATTATTTTATGATAAATTACTTATAATGCTTAACTTGATTTTAATATATTAATGAATAGTATTTGTTCTCTTTCCATATAGATGTTGTACAGGTTGAACCTCCCTTATCCGGAACCACCCCTCGTCCGGAACCATTCCGGGTTGCCAGGTGGCACAAGCGCAGAACTCCAACATGAACAAATTGAACAAGTTGAAGTCCTTCCTCGCTGCTGATTCCCGCAATCGTTGGCCTGACTCCGCGATGCACCACTCTCCACCCCCTCCCCCCCCCCAATGATCTCTCTGCTGCACTCCCAGTCCCAAGCCACTTGCTCCGTATCTGTACCATCCAATTTAATGTGACCACCCTTCGTCTGGAAAAATCCCTTATCCAGAACAGGCCAGGTCCTGAGGGTTCCGGATAAGGGAGGTTCAACCAGTATAATATTGAAGCCCACTGATATCAAGCCCAAAACCCTCCCTACTTTGTGTTGCTCATTAAGCCAAGAGAGCATGCGATAGATAGAGGAATGAGAGAACAATATATGTGTGGGTGTAGGACTCAATTAGTAAAGGTTACGCTGTTTATTTGAAGGACCCTTCTCAGAATTCAGAGTATTATGTGCCATCAACTATGCTGTGAGTGTCTCTTCCCTTCCCCCACGGACTTGAAATGAATGGATGCCTCAGAACTACTCTCCTGTAGCTTGAACAGAATTTTGGAACAAGTACTCTGAATCATGTGTCCCACCTGGGATTTCTTTCATTAGCTACTGAGTCACATTTTTCCTATAGCCTGCAGAAATGAAAGCTTGGAAGAAAATTACTCTTCGGAAGAAAATGTACAATACCAGTTACATTTCTCCAGAGCAAAGCATCACGCTGTTAGTGAATCAGTAGATGAAATTATATTGCTGGCTATTCTGTCACAATAATCTTGTTAAACAAAGGATAGAATTTATTTTTAACATTTATTAATATCAGGATTTCTTATTTTGCTCGTCTGTAGCCATAGTTTATTTCTCCTCAATGGATTTAGCTGCTTATAAGCAGCCAGCGAAGTTTAATTCTATAATATTTGTAACTAAATATATTAGTGAATTGTAGGAGACTGAGATTGTTACAAGAAGGTAAGAAAGGCAACAGCTTTAGATGATAATTTAGAACCATGAAAGTAAAGTTGCAGTAATTTTTAAATTCCAAATATTTCCTTCTTTGGCTCTGTGTCAATTTTTGTCAATTGGTTGTCAATCCTGAGAGGAGACAGCAGATGCCTCTCCCATTGAGCCAATGCCACTCTCCTGGGACTGTGCCTCAACACTCCTCTGGCTCTGCTCGACAACAGAGTGCAGGAGTGACACGATGTTCTGGGAGCCTCGGTTAACAGTGGCCTCCAAAACCAAGATGGCGGCTGTCTGAGCCTCCATGGCAGCTGTGAGAGCTGTTAGCAGAGGCTCCGTCATGGTGGGTGCCACTGTTTTGTTCATGGAGCTGACCTATCGGTCCATGTTGAATAGAATCATCTCCATTCTCTGTGCAATCGGGCTAGATTTTCGGTTTTTAGCATTTTGGGCACAAATTGCGGCGGTGCGCAAAAGTATGCGTCTAGAAATAGTTTGCGCCCTTGTCATGTATTTTCGGCTAAAAAGTCATCTGTAGGAGCGTTGGCGTTAAGTCAGGCATTGCACGACTGACTGTGTACGTAGCCGAAACTTTCGGGCCATTTTGTGCATGTGCATTGAATTTCTTTTTTCCCCTTTTGCTTTCTTTTCCGGTCGTAAAAGCAAATGCAGGGCGTGCCAGCTTCCTGACGCATGCACATTTAAACCGGCTCACTTCAGCCACCTGCTGAGATGGAGAATCAGGAGGGAAGGCAGTGTGCCAGGCGCTTCAGCCAGGAGGCTAGTGAGGCCCTAGTGAGCACAGTGACAAGGAGGCGGGCCTCACTCCATCTTACAGGGAGGGCCGGACCACTAGAGGTGTCTGCTGCAGACATTGTGCCTAGTACCATTTGCATCTTTGCATGCCTCCATTACTTGTAATATTAATCTCATACACTATGCTAAGTGTTTTCATGTACCTGGTCCCTCTCAACACTCAGTGGGGTGCCTTTCACAATGCATAACCAAGATCAATGCTTATATTGGCTTTCAATGATCTATGCACATAATTTGTATCATTTGATCACCTGATTGAGGTGTATAAAATTATGAGGGGCCTGGATAGAGTGGATAGGAAGGACCTGTTTCCCTTGGCAGAGGGGTCAACGACTAGGGGGCATACAGTTAAAGTAAATGGGGGCAGGTTTACAGGTGATTTGAGGGGAAATTCCTTCACCCAGAGGGTAGTGGGGGTCTGGAACTCACTGCCTGAAAGGGTGATAGAGGCAGAAACCCTCACCACATTTAAAAGATACTTGGATGTGGACTTAAAGTGCCGTAACCTACAGGGCTATCAACCAAGAGCTGGAAAGTGGGATTAGGCTGGATAGCCTCTTGTTGGCCGGCATAGACACGATGAGCCGAAACGGCCTCCTTCCGTGCTGTAAATTTCTATGGTTAACATCGTCTCTCGCAATGCACTCCAACTGCCCCTATCATTTTCTGAATGATCACTTACATCCCCCATGGTAGATGCCTATAACCAGCGAATACACGCAAGATCGAAACAGATTGAATGGAGGCCTCTACAACATTCACACAGTATCACCTGTTCTTCTGTCGTAGGCAATAAGTGGCACAACAGCAGAGACACCCTTCCTGTAAAGTCCTTACTCTACGACACGAGGTACATTCTGGGGACAAGGTCACTCTGTGACCTTAACTCTTTATTCACAGGACTCCAAAGACAATGACCCTGCGTGGGACCTCTCTTTTTATACCTGTGTGATCAGGTAAGGAGTGTCTCCCACAAGTTCACCCCTTGTGGTCAAGGTGTGCATCTAGGTTGAGTGTATACAGTAATATAGTGGTGTTACATTGTGGTTACATACATGACACTTCCTATTTTTCTTTTTGCAGTCAAAGCACTCCCACAACAGGAGGAACCAGCTGCGGACAGGTGGGGTTCCGCCTCAAACAATCCCTTTGACCGACATTGAGGAGAAGGTCTCTGCCCTCATCAGAGTCCCAGGTCAGACAGTTGCCAGGGGCAACGCTGAGCCCCCTTTGGGTAGTGAGGGTATGTAAATGGATTGCACGGCTGAATATACTGCATTACGAGATATTGCAGCCCTCAAATGAACCTATGCTATGCTACCTTCCTCATGTCACCCTGCCCCCTCCCTAACCACTCGTGTACTGTTTCCTACTTCCAAATGACCAATCAGAGGTGCAGAATCCCTCGAGGGAGCCCTCCACTTCAGGCCATGCGGACGACGACGAGGCACTGGAAGACACTGCTCAGGCGAAGCATCCGAGCCCACCAGATGCACTCTCTGGATTAAATACGCGGAATTCGCGGGTTTTGAAGATTCGGAGGCTCCTGGCCCCAGTGGCATACGGCAATGCAGTGCCGGGGTAGAATCCCACAACACAACCCATTTCTCCGGAGGGTGAGTTGGCAAAGTCGGTCTGCTTACAGACAGGCAGACATTGAAGTGGACCTGGTGGAAATGTCCAGGGAGAGCGCAGTGATGAACCCTGATCTAAATGATGCATTGAGATGGATCCCAGCTAGCATTGATAAGCTCACTGCGACTGTTGCGGAGGCAGCATCGCCGATTGTTGTTGCGAGTCGGGAGTCCAGCGAGGTCATCATTGCCTATACACAGAGGCTGGTGGCCTTTAGAAGCGACAGTGGAGTTCTAGAGTATGTGGCGCGTGCCATTGATCACGCCTAAGACTCAGGCGCATCACAGGCTCAAGCTTTGCTTGAGCTTGGGCAGGTGATGCAGTCCATGTCTGCTTCCATACTTTCTGCATTCCCCACTGTCCCATGGGGAAGTGACGGTGCCAAAGCAGGCCAGCAAGTTGTTCCTCGACATTGTGTTCGGATTGCTAAGGCCCAGCCCCGTCGGAGAGTGAGTGGCTCCAGGGAAATGGGAGGTGGTTTCATTCCTCAGGATGACAGCATTTTGGATCCCACTACTCACTCACCAACCATACACCATAGACGGTTGACACCCCATCCACCTGTGACTGGTAACGCCGAGAAAGAGGCATCCCAGTCGAATTTGGGCCTTCCAGGCCAGGAGCTGATCCAGTGCATCTTCAGCCGCTGTCTCCATTGTCTGGCGCCACCCCACCCCCCCTCCAACATAGCAGCCCTTTAGCAGCCTAGCCATATGCCCCGAGGCCTCATTGAGGAGGAGCAGCAGGCATGGGAAAGGGTTGAAGGGAACGGGGTGTGGGGGGGGGGGCACGGGGAAGGTCTGTCCAAGACCCACTAATGGCTGGCAACAAATCATTGTGCCTTTAAATTTTGTGCGCTGCAGGAAGCAGTTTTTTTTTCATTTAAATTTTGTGCACTGCAGGAAGCAGTCTTTTTTCCTTTAAATGTTGTATACTGCATGATTCAGTCTTTTTCTTTTACTTTAGATGTTGTTGATTGCTGTCCATAAGTGTTTAAGCATTGTATTATGTAGTGTTTTGTGTGTGTGTGTGTGTGTGTGTGTGTGGGGGGGGGGGGGGGGGCGGCTGCCGAGCTGCCAGCGTAAGGCTCATGCAGCGGTCACATCTCCACGCTGCCTCCTCTGTGGTTTTTTTTTTTAATTTTTCGTAGCCAATCTTTCCAATTCTTTGTCAGATCACAAACGCCAGAGGTCACCTTGCACACATCAAGGATCACCCTGCGCTAATGCTCTTAGCCAAAAGGCCTAGAGCCCAAGCACCGTTCCTGGAAGTACTGCAATACCAGGTTCGTGCCATGGAGGTGGATGGGTCAGCAACCCCACACACCTCCGTGGAGGTGGATGGGTCAATCCACCCCACCCACCTCCTATTTCCAAAAAGCATAGGAGAACCACCTTCCTGATCCAGGGAGAACCACGTTGGGGTCATGGTTACTCCCCTGTCAGGTCAGTTACGCATGATCTTAGCCAAAAGGCCTGCCTCCTCTGTGGTTGTGGTGGTTGTGGTATGGGTTCCGCGGTTTCCTCAGCTTTCTCCTCCTGAGGTGGTCTTGCAATCCTCATTGGCAATGCCTGTCCCCTCATGGTGGCTAAGTTGTGTAGCATGCAGCACACGACAGTGAACTCGGAGACCTGCTGAGGGGAGTATTGAAGGCTGCCTCCAGAGTGGTCAGGCATCGGAAGCGCTGCTTCAGCACGCCAATTGTCTGTTCAATGATGTTGCAGGTGGCTGCATGGCTGTCATTATAGCACTGCTCGACTTCTGTGGCAGGGTTCCGGAGGGGAGTCATGAGCCAGGTGACCAGGTCGTATCCTTTGCTCCTGATCAGCCAGCTCTGACCTTATCTTTGTTGCTGAAACAAGATGAAAGAATCATGTGTGCTCCCTGGATAGCAGGCATTGACTGTGAGGATGCACGGAGTGTGGTCGCAGGGCGACGTGCATCATCATCATCATCGAGGATGACTTGCTTCCACAAGTGTTCACAGATGTTGTAATTTATCAAAATTCCCTGGATTCTGGGGAGGTTCCTGCAGATTGGAAAACTGCAAATGTAACACCCCTATTCAAAAAAGGAGGCAGACAAAAAGCAGGAAACTATAGACCAGTTAGCCTAACATCTGTGGTTGGGAAAATGTTGGAGTCCATTAATTAAAGAAGCAGTAATAGGACATTTGAAAAAGCAAAATTCGTTCAGGCAAAGTCAGCATGGATTTATGAAGGGGAAGTCATGTTTGAAAAATTTGCTGGAATACTTTGAGGATGTAATGGACAGTGTGGATAAAGGGGAACCAGTGGATGTGGTGTATTTGGACTTCCAGAAGGCATTTGACAAGGTGCCACACAAAAGGTTACTGCACAAGATAAAAGTTCACGGGGTTGGGGGTAAAATATTAGCATGGATAGAAGATTGGCTGACAAACAGAAAACAGAGAGTCGGGATAAATGGTTCATTCTCTGGTTGGCAATCAGTAACGATTGGGGTGCTGCAGGGATCAGTGCTGGGACACCAACTATTTACAATCTATATTAACGACTTGGAAGAGGGGACTGAGTGTAATGTAGCCAGGTTTGCTGACGATACAAAGATGTGAGCAGGGGTAATGTGTGAGGAGGACATAAAGAGGCTGCAGGAGGACATAGACAGGCTAAGTGAGTGGGCAAGAATTTGGCAGATGGAGTATAATGTTGGAAAGTGTGAGGTCATGCATTTTGGCAGAAAAAAAATAAAAGAGCAAGTTATTATTTAAATGGAGAAAGATTGCAAAGTGCTGCAGTACAGCGGGACCTGGGGGTACTTGTGCATGAAACACAAAAGGATAGTATGCAGGTATAGCAAGTGATCGGGAAGGCCAATGGAATCTTGGCCTTTATTGCAAAGGGGATGGAGTATAAAAGCAGGGAAGTCTTGTTACAGCTGTATAGGGTATTGGTGAGGCCACACCTGGAATACTGTGTGCAGTTTTGGTTTCCATATTTACGAAAGGATATACTTGCTGTGGAGGCAGTTCAGAGAAGGTTCACAAGGTTGATCCCGGGGATGAGGGGGTTTACTTATGAGGAAAGGTTGAGTAGGTTGGGCCTCTACTCATTGGAATTTAGAAAAATGAGGGGTGATCTTATAGAAACGTATAAGATTATGAGGGGGCTTGACAAGGTGGATGTAGAGAGGATGTTTCCACTGGTGGGGGAGACTAGAACTAGAGGGCGTGATCTTAAAATAAGGGGCAGCCCATTTAGAACTGAGATGAGGAGAAATTTCTTCTCTCAGAGGGTTGTGAATCTGTGAATTTCGCTGCCTCAGAGAGCTGTGGAAGCTGGGACATTAAATAAATTTAAGACAGAAATAGACAGTTTCTTAAACGATAAGAGGATAAAGGGTTATGGGGAGCGGGCAGGGAAGTGGAGCTGAGTCCATGATCAGATCAGCCATGATCTTATTGAATGGCGGAGCAGGCTCGAGGGACCTTATGGCCTACCCCTGCTTCTATTTCTTATGTTCTTATGTTTATGTTCTCATGTTTCAATGAAGGACCCGATGTTCCAGTCCTGAACTCCAATTGAGTGGGTGGAAGATGCCTGTGCATGGATTTTTTTAATGTGTGGTGACCGTTGCATATCAGCCACCAAACGGGATCGAGAGAGCTAGGCCTCAGTGTGCACACATATCACAGCGTGGGCAGGCCCGTGCTGCCACTGGGCCCTCGGCTCTTCTGGGCCCCGTACCGTCATTCGCCACACTTTCGACCACGGTGTTCCAGGGCCTGGCACTCCAGCTTTATTTATAGCCCCGACCTGCAGTTGTGGTCTCACACACCTCTATTAACTCTACAATGATGCATTGGCTAACTGTGCTGCATATATTACTCATTCATGAAGAACAGAAATGTCCCATGTTTGATTTGTGCTCAATTAGCTGATGTCAGCTAAATTAACAGTAGATGTTCTATTAGTCTTAGCAACCAGCACTGGTGAAGTCAGGTTTCCCGATCGTGATCGTTACCCAGTAACCCCTGCAACCCCTGCCTTAAGTACATGTATAAATGCTAGGCAATGATAAGAACCGGCCCAGTTGTCATGACTCCCACAGTTTAATAATCCACCATATACTGCCAAGGTAGACTGAGTAAGAAAGGCCATAAAAGCCGTGCATACAGTCAATGGCACCCTGAACCTTGAGGAAGCCTGCAATTCAGCCAAACCCTACAGCCCTCTCATTCTTGCTGTCCCTGCTCATTGGGAACCTTATAAAGTCCCTTCTGCATGCGTACAGTGCCCTTGTCACCTGGCGAATACAGCATTGTGTAGCATGCTGTGAGATGCAGCATATGTCCCCTGCTGCTGCCTGGAAGTAGCCAGAGGCATAGAAGGCCATCGCCACAATATCCTTCACTTCGATGGGCAGCGCAGTCCTGTTGGTGCTGGTAGGCTGTAGGTCTGTATGTCGGAGCTGGCATTTCTTTGTCAGCACTTCTTTTCTGAACCACAGCCATCAAACGGACTGTGCATCTGAAATGTGAAGATATGAGCGATGTTCCCTGTAAACCCATGGTGGGGTATGGCCTCCTCCCCAAACGTCTGCGACCTCTTTAATTCCATTGCAAACCATGGTCAATAAACCTTCTTGCAATTTGAAGCCGCCTGCCAATAGCAACCAGCATGATTTGCTGTCGAGCTTACATTGCCCCCCATTTAACTCTCTTACTGACCTTGAAAGCGAAGGGTTAACTCACATAAAAGTACCACGTTAAAGTGTGCACTAATGCAGCATTCTGTGAGCAACCGTGACAGTCACTAACAACTGCGATATAAAATTCTCCAGCCTCCCTTTAAATATGGCGCCAATTGTGCCTGCTGCACCCTGGGACTGTCTGTTTTTTTTGGTCGGGTCCTGGAGCGGCCGCAAAATCAGGCACTTTGTCCGAAAGTTCCACCCGGAGCGCTAGCGCAGCCTTGCACAACGATTGATGTCATCCTGACGATCAAAACGGAGGGCAGGGCAGTAAGTTTGTACGCCAACGCAAAACCAGTGCCGAAACTTCTGGCCGGACGCTAAATCCTGGACGTGCCGTTTGACGCCCAGAAACACCATTTACCGCCCGTCGAGGCAAGAAGCGGGGCGAAAAATTGCGAAAAATCCAGCCAGATCTGTTTATATACGCAAAGCCTAATATAACTTTCTAAAGGTAAAAAGTTGACATAAAGAGTGTGACAAATCAACAATAGAAAGTTAGGTTTCGTCGACGGGAAGTGCTCGCAGACATGAGATTTTAATAATATATTCATATATTTGGGAAGCAGAGATGTAGAGTTGGTTCATTTGCAATACCTTGAAGATACAAAATGGAGATACTACAGGAGCACCACTGATGGGAGGGTGTAATTACAGTGTGAGAAGTTTACACAGCCAGTTTCCATTATAAATGTGGACATAGAAATTTATAATGGATAAAAATGACTCTAAAGTGTGACAAATATCACAATGGGAGGGAAGTTCTTGTCGAAGTATATGAAGAATGAGATTTCTCATATATTATAGATAAATGTTAATGGGCATAAAATTCTGGTGGAAGGCTTCCTTCGGACGAATGCCTCCGACCCAAATTTTTCTACGAATGTACCTGGTGGGCCCTGAGGCACCTTCGATTCCGATCGGAGGCCTAGATTTGATGTGCAGCGTACGGAAAGAGGACTTCTCGTATGCACGAAAAAGCTGGAGTCACATGGACCTGGACCACCAATCACTATGCAGTATTCTCATTGATATTAATGGGAACTCCGTTTCTCCGAGTTCCCATTACTAGTTCCCATTACTATCAATGAGAATAACCCCCAAAAACACAGAAACACAGCATAATAAATAAAAAAAACACCTCACATATTTAAAATTAATTGAAATTAAAGCTAATTAAATGTTCCATTAAATTAGAAGAAAAATATATTTTGGGGATGTATAAAAATATTTTTAAAATAAACTTACTTTAATGGACAGGGTTTTTACTCTAAAAATGTGTATTTAAATTTAATTTTTATATGATTTAAAACTCTTACGCTGGTAAAAGTAGGCTTTTACCAGGCATAAACATTTCAAGGACATTTGTTGGTCAAGAGATGGGCAAATAGCCCAATCTCACCCGCGCGAATGTCCTTCCTGCGGGGATGTGGAGGATCTGTCAAGCGAAATCTTGACAGATTGGAAAAGCCGGTTCTTCAGCAAGGCTGGGATTTTACCCCTGATATCAGAACATAATGCATGAAATTAGAAAAGTCCATTTGGCCTACTCCTTCTACAGACAGTGCACTATTTATTTTATCACAAATTCTACCCATTTCTTTAAATTGCTTGAGGGAAGGATCTACAAAGTTTCTACCTGTTCCCCTCCCCAAAGATGATCAAGTGAAGCTAACGTAAATGAAAATTGGAAGTGCACTAAGAAATTTGATACCATATTGGAACTGACCTGGATAGATGATTAGTGCATTTGTGTACCCTGTCGTAGGTTTGAGGATGATCGAAGCTATCAAAAAACTGCTTAAACACTGTACTGTATAAAATGACATTTTGTAGGTATATTTGAAAGTAAGCATTAACCTGATGAAATGGGGTCAGTTGATTCCATAAATTACATTGTAAATTTTAAAAGCCACATTTTATCTTCAACCTTGAACCATGACAAAATAATTAGAACACACATAGATTTAGATCACAATTTAATTCTACCTTGTGATAAGATCTGATCAAGAAGAAAGAAGTTGAATTTATATGGTGAATTTCATGACCTCAGGCTATAACAAGATGCTTCATAGTCAATAAATTACTTTTTGAAGTACAGTTACTGTTGTAATGTAGGGAAACATGGCAGACAATTTATACACAGCACTGTCTCATAAACAGCAATGTGATAAACGACCAAAGAATCTCACCCTGGCTGTTCCTCTTGGTACAGCCCTGATCTTCGCTCCCTAAAGTCCAGACGCAGACTTGAACAGATATGGCGGACAACTGGTTTAGCCATTCGCTGCCAGATATGACTGGACCACATAAAGCACTAATGGGTCTACCAAAATCACTCATTATTCCAGAATATAAAGATAAAACCCCGGCTTCTATTCTCCACTACAAACTGCCTTTTTAAACCCCTCTCCCCAGTCTCCACCCTCACCTCCGACAATAAGCGTCAGGAGCTCATGGACTTCTTTGTCTCTAAGATTGAGACCGTCCGTTCGGCCGCCTCTGCCTCTTCCCTTCCTTGCCCTAGCTCACCGGGCCAAACTTCCTCTAAGGATCCCGCCTGCCCTAACCGTGATCTCACACTTTTCTCCAGTTTCTCTCCGATCTCCCCTCATCAACTTTTTGAGCTCATCCTGTCCATGAGACCCACTTCCTGCTCCCTTGACCCTATTCCCACCAAACTGCTGACCACCCAACTTCCTTTTCTGGCTTCCATGTTAGCTGATTGTTAACAATTCTCTCTCCTCAGGTACTGTCCCCCTCTCCCTCAAATCTGCCGTCATCACCCCTCTCCTCAAAAACCAACCCTCGACCCCTCCGTCCTTGCAAACGACTGCCCCATCTCCAACCTCCCTTTCCTTTCCAAAGTCCTGAAACATGTTGTCACCTCCCAAATCCGTGCCATCCTTCGTGCAATTCCATGTTTGAATCCCTCCAATCTGGTTTCCGCCCCTGCCACAGTACCAAAACGGCTCTCATCAAAGTCACAAATGACATCCTATATGACTGTGACAAAGGTAAACTATCCCTCCTCGTTCTTATTGACTTGTCTGCAACCTTTGACATGGTTGACCACTCTATCCTTATCCAACGCCTCTCCACTAAAGTCCAGCTGGGTAGGACTGCACTTGCCTGGTTCTATTCTTACCTATCTAACCGTAGCCAGAGAATTACCTGCAATGGCTTCTCTTCCCGCCCCCACATTGTTACCTCTGATGTCCCCCAAGGATCTATTCTTGGTCCCCTCCTATTTCTCATATACATGTTGCCCTTACATCATCCAAAAACACAGCATCAGTTTCCACATATATGCTGATGACACACAGCTCTACCTCAATAGCACTTCTCTCGACCCCTCCACGGTCTCTAAATTGTCAGACTGCTTGTCCGACATCCAGTTCTGGATGAGCAGAAATGTTTTCCAATTGAATAGTGGGAAGACCGAAGTCATTGTTTTCGGTCCCTGCCACAAACTCCGTTCCCTAACCATTGACTCCATCCCTCGCCCCAACTTCTGTCTGAGGCTGAATCAGACTGCTCGCAACCTTGGTGTCATATTTGACCCCGAAATGAGCTTTCGACCATATATCTGCAGCATAATTAAGACCAACTATTTCCACCTCCGTAACATCACCCATCACCGCCCTTGCCTCAGCTTATCGCTGCTGAAACCCTCATCCATGCCTTTGTTACCTTGACTATTCCAACACACTCCTGGCTGGATTCCCACATTCTACCCTAAGTAAACTAGAGGTGATCCAAAATTCAGCTGCCTGTGTCCTAACTCGCACCAAGTCCCGCTCACCCATCTCCTCGTAACTTCTGGTTAAGCAATGCCTCAATTTCAAAATTCTCATCCTTATTTTCAAATCCTTCCATGGCCTCGCCCCTCCCTATCTCTGTAAGCTCCTCCAGCCCCACAACCCGCCCCCTCCCCCCCTCCGAGATGTCTGCACTCCTCTAATTCTGCCCTCTTGAGCATCCCTGATTATAATCACTCAACCATTGGTGGCCATGCCTTCTGTTGCCTAGGCCTCAAGCTCTGGAACTCCCTGCCTAAACCTCTCCGCCTCACTATCCTCCTTCAAGACGCTCCTTAAAATCTATCTCTTTGACCAAGTTTTTGGTTACCTGTGCTAATTTCTAGTGATGCGGCTTGGTGTCAAATTGCTTTCATAGAATCATAGCAATTTACAGCACGGAAGGAAGCCATTTCGGTCCATCGTGTCTGCACCGGCCGACCAAGAGCTATCTAGCCTTATCCCACTTTCCAGCTCTTGGTCCATAGTCCAGTAGGTTATGGCACTTTAAGTGCACATCCAAGTATTTTTAAAATGTGTTTAGGCTTTCTACCTCTACCACCTTTTCAGGCAGTGAGTTCCAGACCCCCACCACCCTTTGGGTAAAGAAATTTCCCCTCATCTCCTCTATACCTACCCCAATTACTTTAAATCTATGCCCCCTGGTTGTTGGCCCCTCTGCCAAGGAAAACAGGTCCTTCCGATCCACTCTATCTAGGCCCCTCATAATTTTATACACCTCCCCTCAGCCACCTCTACTCCAAAGAAAACAGACCCAGCACCTCCAATCTTTCCTCATAGCCAAAATTCTCCAGTCCAGGCAACATTCTTGTAAATCTCCTCTGCACCTTTTCCAGTGCAATCACATCTTTCCTGTAATCTTGTGACCAGAACTGCACACAATACTCCAGTTGTGGCCTAACCAATGTTTTATACAGTTCAAGCATAACGTCCTTGCACTTGTATTCCATGCCTTGACTAATAAAGCCAAGTATTCCACAAGCCTTCTTAACCACCTTATCTACCTGGCCTGCTACCTTCAGGGATCTGTGGACCTACACTCCAAGGTCCCTTTGTTCCACTACACTTTTCAGTGTCGTACCATTTAATGTGTATTCCCTTGCCTTGTTACACCTCCCCAAATGCATTACCTCACACTTATCCGGATTGAATTCCATTTGTCACTGTACATTGATATCTTCCTGCAGTCCGCAGCTTTCTTCATTATCAACCACACAACCTATTTTAGTGTCATCTGCAAACTTCTTAATCATACCTTCAACATTTTATCTCATAATACTCCTGTGAAGCATCTTAGGACGTTTCACTACTTTAAAGGTGCTATATAAATACAAGTTGTTTGTGTTTAACGAGGAATAAATATTGTCCATGACAGTGAGCGAACTTTCTGCCCTGCATTCAATAGTGCCATGGGATGTTTTATATCCACCTGAGAGGACATACAGGGCCTCGTTTTAATATCTCATCTAAAAAGTAACAGCTCTGACAGCACAACATTCCCTCATTTGCACTGGAGCGTCAGGCTAGATTATTTGCTCAAGTATTTTGACTGAGGCTTGAATCCACAAGCTTCTGATTCAGAGGCAAGTGTTAGTATTGAGCCAAGTCTGACACCCAACCTCGTTTCCAATGTGGTTTGAACCTTATTTCTCTGAAGGTTAACACTGCTGCAGTTTCTTGTTAAAGGATAAAGCAATTGGTGTATAGTCTAAGTGCATTGGTGCTGAGGAACAGAGTGAAGCTTCCACAGGTATAAAAGTAGTGATTAAATGTAACCTACTATTTTTATGCAGACTTTCTTGATTGTGGTAACGATTTCTCATATGTTTTATGATTTATTCTCTTAAGCATATTAAAGTGGAGAACTGCCAAGACACTGCATTGCAATCAAAAAATGCTCATGGCAATAGAGAAGCACAGTGTAACACTGCAGGAGTACAGGCTGCTAATGCCATCAAATAGTTGGGAAACAAGACGTAAAACACAATTTGTACTGCTTATCAAAACTCAGTGCTAGGGCAGTACTGGAGATGGAGCAAGATGGGAGTCGTCTTGGACACTCCTTTCTGATTGGAGGAAGAAGAGCAGCTGCAATAATCGATGGGGAGAGGGTTTTGCAGGGATACGGGGAAAGAACAGAGGAGTGGGACTAATTGAATAACTCTTTCAAAGGCATGACAGGCTGAATGGTCTCCTTCTGTGCGGTATGATTTTATGATTTTGAACATTCTCATTTGGTTACATATTCTGAAATAAATGTTCATTCAGCAGAAATCTGAAATATTCAGATTTGCCAACAGGAATTAAATTTACAGATGATGTTTGGATTACTGACGTCTGATAAGCAGGCAATATCAAGTGATCAAGCTGTTTGAAGTGTTTCATTAGTCAGTGACCTAAACGGAGTAGTTGAACATTTCCACTACATTTACTGTAAATCTCTAGGTGTGATTGTATTTCAAGGGTCTTAATGTGCACAGATATCACACTTTCCACAATAGTGCCACTGTGATTAAGTTTTGGGGATAATTGATACTTAAACTCTTACAGTGTAATTGTTATATGGCACCATAAAGTACTGGAAAGTTAAGTCAACTCATTGTTAGTAGTGTAAATTAAAAACAATTTACCTGCTTCTCTTATGGTACCTGATTATTAAAGTAGCCAAAACCAATGTAACCTTGAAAGCTCAGTTGTAGATATGGTGGTCGAGATATTTGGAGGTCTAGCACTGGCCGTTAAGGCCGGTCTCGCTTACATAGAAACATAGAAACATAGAAAATAGGTGCAGGAGTAGGCCATTCGGCCCTTCTAGCCTGCACCGCCATTCAATGAGTTCATGGCTGAACATTCAACTTCAGTACCCCATTCCTGCTTTCTCGCCATACCCCTTGATCCCCCGTGTAGTATGGACCTCATCTAACTCCTTTTTGAATATATTTAGTGAATTGGCCTCAACAACTTTCTGTGGTAGAGAATTCCACAGGTTCACCACTCTCTGGGTGAAGAATTTCCTCCGCATCTCGGTCCTAAATGGCTTACCCCTTATCCTTAGACTGTGACCTCTGGTTCTGGACTTCCTCAACATTGGGAACATTCTTCCTGCATCTAACCTGTCTAACCCCGTCAGAATTTTAAATGTTTCTATGAGGTCCCCTCTCATTCTTCTGAACTCCAGTGAATACAAGCCCAGTTGATCCAGTCTTTCTTGATAGGTCAGTCCCACCATCCCGGGAATCAGTCTGGTGAACCTTCGCTGCACTCCCTCAATAGCAAGAATGTCCTTCCTCAGGTTAGGAGACCAAAACTGTACACAATACTCCAGGTGTGGCCTCACCAATGCCCTGTACAACTGTAGCAACACCTCCCTGCCCCTGTACTCAAATCCCCTTGCTATGAAGGCCAACATGCCATTTGCTTTCTTAACCGCCTGCTGCACCTGCATGCCAACCTTCAATGACTGATGTACCATGACACCCAGGTCTCTTTGCACCTCCCCTTTTCCTAATCTGTCACCATTCAGATAATAGTCTGTCTCTCTGTTTTTACCACCAAAGTGGATAACCTCACATTTATCCATATTATACTTCATCTGCCATGCATTTGCCCACTCACCTAACCTATCCAAGTCGCTCTGCAGCCTCACAGCATCCTCCTCGCAGCTCACACTGCCACCCAACTTAGTGTCATCCGCAAATTTGGAGATACTACATTTAATCCCCTCATCTAAATCATTAATGTACAGTGTAAACAGCTGGGGCCCCAGCACAGAACCTTGCGGTACCCCACTAGTCACTGCCTGCCATTCTGAAAAGTACCCATTTACTCCTACCCTTTCTTCCTGTCTGACAACCAGTTCTCAATCCATGTCAGTACACTACCCCCAATCCCATGTGCTCTAACTTTGCACATCAATCTCTTGTGTGGGACCTTGTCGAACGCCTTCTGAAAGTCCAAATATACCACATCAACTGGTTCTCCCTTATCCACTCTACTGGAAACATCCTCAAAAAATTCCAGAAGATTTGTCAAGCATGATTTCCCTTTCACAAATCCATGCTGACTTGGACCTATCATGTCACCTTTTTCCAAATGCACTGCTATGACATCCTTAATAATTGATTCCATCATTTTACCCACTACCGATGTCAGGCTGACCGGTCTATAATTCCCTGTTTTCTCTCTCCCTCCTTTTTTAAAAAGTGGGGTTACATTGGCTACCCTCCACTCCATAGGAACTGATCCAGAGTCAATGGAATGTTGGAAAATGACTGTCAACGCATCCACTATTTCCAAGGCCACCTCCTTAAGTATTCTGGGATGCAGTCCATCAGGCCCTGGGGATTTATCGGCCTTCAATCCCATCAATTTCCCCAACACAATTTCCCGGCTAATAAGGATTTCCCTCAGTTCCTCCTCCTTACTAGACCCCCCGACCCCTTTTATAACCGGAAGGTTGTTCGTGTCCTCCTTCGTGAATACCGAACCAAAGTACTTGTTCAATTGGTCCGCCATTTCTTTGTTCCCCGTTATGACTTCCCCTGATTCTGACTGCAGAGGACCTACGTTTGTCTTTACTAACCTTTTTCTCTTTACATGTCTATAGAAACTTTTGCAATCCGTCTTAATGTTCCCTGCAAGCTTCTTCTCATACTCCATTTTCCCTGCCCTAATCAAACCCTTTGTCCTCCTCTGCTGAGTTCTAAATTTCTCCCAGTCCCCGGGTTTGCTGCTATTTCTGGCCAATTTGTATGCCACTTCCTTGGCTTTAATACTATCCCTGATTTCCCTTGATAGCCACGGTTGAGCCACCTTCCCTTTTTTATTTTTATGCCAGACAGGAATGTACAATTGTTGTAGTTCATCCATGCGGTCTCTAAATGTCTGCCATTGCCCATCCACAGTCAACCCCTTAAGTATCATTCGCCAATCCATCCCAGCCAATTCACGCCTCATACCTTCAAAGTTAGCCTTCTTTAAGTTCTGGACCATGGTCTCTGAATTAACTGTTTCATTCTCCATCCCAATGCAGAATTCCACCATATTATGGTCACTCTTCCCCAAGGGGCCTCGCACAACGAGATTGCTAATTAATCCTCTCTCATTACATAACACCCAGTCTAAGATGGCCTCCCCCCTAGTTGGTTCCTCGACATATTGGTCTAAAAAACCATCCCTTATGCATCCAGAAAATCCTCCTCCACCGTATTGCTTCCAGTTTGGTTAGCCCAATCTATGTGCATATTAAAGTCACCCATTATAACTGCTGCACCTTTATTGCACGCACCCCTAATTTCCTGTTTGATGCTCTCCCCAACATCACTACTACTGTTTGGAGGTCTGTACACAACTCCCACTAACGTTTTTTGCCCTTTGGTGTTCTGCAGCTCTACCCATATAGATTCCACATCATCCAAGCTAATGTCCTTCCTAACTATTGCCTTAATCTCCTCCTTAACCAGCAATGCTACCCCACCTCCTTTTCCTTTTATTCTATCCTTCCTGAATGTTGAATACCCCTGGATGTTGAGTTCCCAGCCCTGATCATCCTGGAGCCACGTCTCCGTAATCCCAATCACATCATATTTGTTAACATCTATTTGCACAGTTAATTCATCCACCTTATTGCGGATACTCCTTGCATTAAGACACAAAGCCTTTCGGCTTGTTTTTTTAACACCCTCTGTCCTTTTAGAATTTTGCTGTACAATGGCCCTTTTTGTTCTTTGCCTTGGGTTTCTCTGCCCTCCACTTTTCCTCATCTCCTTTCTGTCTTTTGTTTTTGCCTCCTTTTTGTTTCCCTCTATCTCCCTGCATTGGTTCCCATCCCCCTGCCATATTAGTTTAACTCCTCCCCAACAGCACTAGCAACACCAACATCCGGCGCAGAACACAGCGGCCGCCATTTTTGGGAGGTCATTAGCGCTGTCATTGCTTGCATTCACATCCCACGTGTAAATCTGCAGACCGTGTCATCAATCGGTATGCAATGCCTGAATTGACACACATCTTTGATGTTGGACATCACCGCCCCCTCCAAACCACACATGAAAGTGCATGCAGCCATGCCACAGAGACGCTGCCAGCGCTTCTTAAAGGGACACACACATCTTTCAGGTAATTTTATATTTTAGCTTTTGGGCTTTGGATGTTAAAAATAGGCCTCTGAGAACACCACTTGCTCGCAGTCCTGGCGGCTCTAGCTGCAGTCCCCCTTGGGCTGCAACATTACATGGAGATGAAGCAGAGGCAGCAAAGGGGACAAGCTGCTCACAGAGGGAAGAGGAGCAAACAGAAGAGGAGGAAGCAGAAGAAAGGAGGTAACCTAGGCAGCCCTTTTTTGGCCAGGATATTCAGGATCAGATCTTCCACCTGCGGTACCAGAGAATTCAACCCCAATTCCCCTATGAACATTTGTCCCACACCTTACCTTCCCTCTGTTACTGACCATCAGAGCATCCTCTTGGCCACAATGCCAAAATAAAAGCCACCACAAAGCAAACTTTCCAATCCAACTTTATCCATATCTGCATCCAATATTACATCAAAAAATCAACTAACCACCCTTGTGCATTCCCTTAGTGTCTTGTGTTTGCCTTTGCCTATCCTACTGATGTCACGCAGTGCTACCCCAGTGGCCGCAGCATGGCTGGTGGAAGGCTGCTGATTTTCAGTGGGGTCACTGCAGATGGCCTTGCAGGATGACCTCAAGGAGCTGGTGGCTGGGAGTATGAAATCGAGTGATGGTGTTTCTTCTTCTTGACTCTTCTCGGTCAACCACTGGCTGGTAATGCTAGATTTCTTGGGTGTCTCAAATGAGGAAGCACAAGGATAGGGTTGTGGTAAGGTGAGGTGAGGGCGGGAAAGCAAGAGGTGCATGCTTACACCTTGTGCAGCTTCTACATCAGAAGGGGAAGTGGGATGCGAGAAGGAGGATACCGTATGAGGAAACCAGCAACTTGTATTTTTTCAGCCCCACTGTTGGCCAAGGGCTCAGCCATGCCCCTGTCCAGAATGCCCAGCACTATCTCCTCCAAGGGTGTGAGGTGAAGCTAGGAATGGGAGACGTGCCCTGTATGTGGTGCATGTAGCGCACAAAATCACTGACTCCACACGGTCTGGTGTAAATCTAACTGCTGTGACCTTCGTCCTTTATTGTTCGGCTCCAGAGTGCCTCTCAGGTGCGGTGGTCAGCCTTTTATATTGCCTGTTGCAGGTACTTCCAGGTTTCCCACCACAGCGCCCTCTGTGGTGTAGCATTGTGCTTACATTACATTTAAGGTACCAGGACGATACACACATCAATACATAACATCACACTTCCCCCCCCCACCAGGACGCAGGACGACGATACACACATCAATACATAACATCACACTTGTCCAACAGAAGGCAGGTTGGCATAGACAGTGCGTTAGTATGGTACATGTTATCTGGTACATTAACTAGTTATTGACTGGTTATTGCCTGTGGTTGGATTGAGGCTGCAGCTTCAGCTCAGTCGGCGCTGCTCTCTGGGGACCCGGGGCACGGCAGCACCCCAGGGAGCAGCAGCCTGTGGAGTGGTAAAGTCTTCCCAGCTCCCACGGACCGTCCTCATCCACCTCCGGCCGAGGAGTGTCGGCCCATCGCCTGCAATGACCCACAAACGTAAACCTTGCGTCTCGTCCCCATGGGATACCTGCACCATCGTTCTGCCAAGAACAGGTATTAGTTCCCTGGTGTAGGTACGCAGCTTCGCCGTGACCGGGACCAGCTTGGGTCGTGCAGCTGGGTTAATCCACAGTTTATCAAAAGTTCTCCGACTCATCAACGACGGACCCGAGCCTGTGTCCACTTCCATACTCACAGGGACTCCGTTGATTTTTACTTCCCTTATCACTGGGGGCGAATCGTCAGTACACGTGTACAGTCCCAACACCTCATCATCTTCTGCCTGCCCCTCGCTGGATGGTGGATCATCTCCCATCTCCTCAGCCACATGGTGAGTCCGATTTCTTTTACACATACGCTGAAGGTGGCCTTTAACGTGGCAGGTATTGCACGTGTACTCCGCAAACCTGCACTGGTGAGCCCCATGGCTTCCTCCACAACGCCAGCATGGTGCTGGTTGATTGGCCCCCCTCAGCGGACTCTGAGTTCCAGGACCCCAAGGTCCGTGCTCTCTGCCCCGGGCAGAGCTATGTTCTGCAGTTTTGTCCGTGGTGGGCGCTATCCTGTGGACAGTGCCTGCCGGGTTCGAGACTGTGTGGATTATTAGCTTGGTGCTGCAAGTTGAGGTCATATATGCCCGGCTGATGGTGATGGCCTTTGTCAGGGTGACTGGGTTCCATGGCTAGCAGCTTGCGAAGGAGGCCCTCGTGGCCAATCCCCATAACAAAAACGTCCTGTAGCGCCTCGTCAAGGTGTGCCCCAAAATCACACGGCGCCGCGAGTCACCTGAGGTCCGCAGTATATTTGGTGATATCCTGGCCCTCAGGTCTGCAGTGATGGTAGAATTTGTATCTGGCCGTGAGGATGCTCTCCTTCGGTTTCAACTGGTCACGAATGAGTTCAATCAGCTCCTCATATGACTTGTCCCTGGCGCTCCCGGGTGCCAGAAAATCCCTGATGAGACAGTAAACCTCATCTCCACAACTGGAGAGCAATATCGCCTTACGCTTATCTCTCATTGCGTCCATGTCCTCCGTCACAGCCGTTTGCTGTGAAGTAGTACCCGAGCCTTTCCGTGAAGGCCTCCCAATCATTGCCCATGGTAAAATTCTTTATCGAGCCCAGAGTAGCCATGGTTGCGTGGAGTTCGTCCGCTTCCTTGTCGCCAATGTGGTGTATGTAGTACACAAATCACTGACTCCACACGGTCTGGTGTAAATCTAACTGCTGTGACCTTCGTCCTTTATTGTTCAGCTCCAGAGTGCCTCTCAGGTGTGGTGGTCAGCCTTTTATATTGCCTGTTGCAGGTACTTCCAGGTTTCCCACCACAGCGCCCTCTGTGGTGTAGCATTGTGCTTACATTACATTTAAGGTACCAGGACGATACACACATCAATACATAACATCACACTTCCCCCCCCACCAGGACGCAGGACGACGATACACACATCAATACATAACATCACACTTGTCCAACGGAAGGCAGGTTGGCACAGACAGTGCGTTAGTATGGTACATATTATCTGGTACATTAACTAGTTATTGACTGGTAACGGATCCCTGATTTCCTTGTTAGCCCTTATCATTAATTGTACTTCATATCCATTATTTTACACAAATACAGTGGCAATTCAGCATTAAAAAATTAATTCTTATTATAAATTCGCCATCTCACATTAACATAGCTCATTTTAGATTCGCTCTGCCTTACAGAAGTCCTTTGTGGGGACCACCACTCGGTAAGGCCCTTTTAAGGCTCCCGGGTGCATTTCCTTTTTAAGGCGCCATCTTTGATGCAGGAGGATTCCACGAGGCTTCTCCTTGGGTGCCACCATCTTTGATGCTCTGGACCGAGGCCGCCGCCATCTTGCTCTCTGCCACTCCGGATGCTCTCCGCCGCCGCAGCCTCCACTCCCCTCCGCTGCCACCTGACTTGCCGCCTCTCCTCCAGCCGTCGTCGTCGCTTCTCCAGCGGCCACCATAGCCACCCCCCCTGCGGCCGTCGTGGCCTCTCCAGCGGCCGCACTTGCCGCCTCCCCCGCGGCCTCCCCTGCGGCCGCCGTGACCGCCGACCTCCAGCTGCTGCCGCCGCCCGACTCTCCCTCTGTGTGGGCCCCTCTGATCCGCCGGCCATTCCGGATCCCTCGCACCCCGCCCGCAGCACCCTCCCCCACCCCCCCCCACTAGGCCCCTCTCTGCAGGGCTGCTTGCCTGTGGGGGCTGAGGCTGCAGGATCTCTGTGTGAGGTCCGGGGCTGGAGCTTGCCTGTGGGTGGATTGAGGCTGCAGCTTCAGCTCAGTCGGCGCTGCTCTCTGGGGTCCCGGGGCACGGCAGCACCCCGGGGAGCAGCAGCCTGTGGAGTGGTAAAGTCTTCCCAGCTCCCACGGACCGTCCCCATCCACCTCCGGCCGAGGAGTGTCGGCCCATCGCCTGCAATGACCCACAATGGTAAACCTTGCGTCTCGTCCCCATGGGATACCTGCACCATCGCTCTGCCAAGAACAGGTAGTTCCCTGGTGTAGGTACGCAGCTTCGCCGTGACCGGGACCAGCTTGGGTCGTGCAGCTGGATTAATCCACAGTTTATCAAAAGTTCTCCGACTCATCAACGACGGACCCGAGCCTGTGTCCACTTCCATACTCACAGGGACTCCGTTGATTTTTACTTCCCTTATCACTGGGGGCGAATCGTCGGCACACGTGTACAGTCCCAACACCTCATCATCTTCTGCCTGCTCCTCGCTGGATGGTGGATCATCCCCCATCTCCTCAGCCACATGGTGAGTCCGATTTCTTTTACACATACGCTGAAGGTGGCCTTTAACGTGGCAGGTATTGCACGTGTACTCCGCAAACCTGAACTGGTGAGCCCCATGGCTTCCTCCACAACGCCAGCATGGTGCTGGTTGATTGGCCCCCCTCAGCGGACTCTGAGTTCCAGGACCCCAAGGTCCGTGCTCTCTGCCCCGGGCAGAGCTATGTTCTGCAGTTTTGTCCGTGGTGGGCGCTATCCTGTGGACAGTGCCTGCCGGGTTTGAGACTGTGTGGATTATTAGCTTGGGTCATATATGCCCGGCTGATGGTGATGGCCTTTGTCAGGGTGACTGGGTTCCATGGCTAGCAGCTTGCGAAGGAGGCCCTCGTGGCCAATCCCCATAACAAAAACATCCTGTAGCGCCTCGTCAAGGTGTGCGCCAAAATCACACGGCGCCGCGAGTCACCTGAGGTCCGCAGTATATTTGGTGATATCCTGGCCCTCAGATCTGCAGTGATGGTAGAATTTGTATCTGGCCGTGAGGATGCTCTCCTTCGGTTTCAACTGGTCATGAATGAGTTCAGTCAGCTCCTCATATGACTTGTCCCTGGCACTCCCAGGTGCCAGAAAATCCCTGATGAGACAGGAAACCTCATCTCCACAACTGGAGAGCAATATCGCCTTACGCTTATCTCTCATTGCGTCCATGTCCTCCGTCACAGCCGTTTGCTGTGAAGTAGTACCCGAGCCTTTCCGTGAAGGCCTCCCAATCATTGCCCACGGTAAAATTCTTTATCGAGCCCAGAGTAGCCATGGTTGTGTGGAGTTCGTCCGCTTCCTTGTCGCCAATGTGGTGTATGTAGCACACAAATCACTGACTCCACACGGTCTGGTGTAAATCTAACTGCTGTGACCTTTGTCCTTTATTGTTCAGCTCCAGAGTGCCTCTCAGGTGTGGTGGTCAGCCTTTTATATTGCCTGTTGCAGGTACTTCCAGGTTTCCCACCACAGCGCCCTCTGTGGTGTAGCATTGTGCTTACATTACATTTAAGGTACCAGGACGATACACACATCAATACATAACATCATGTTTTAGTAAAGATTGTTGGTAGGTGTGATTCGTGCTTGTGGTACGGGGGGGGGGGCTGCGGGCAGGGAAGCCATGCACTGAGCAGTGTGTGAGGCTGGTAATGCAGTTGGTAGGAGACGGCTTTTGAAGATTCAATCACTGACCATGACCACTCGTCTGAGGTCATGAAACTTCTTTGGGCACTAGAATCAGGTCCTGGGGGCGACACTGCTAGCAGTGACCGCCTCAGCGATCTGGTCCCACATCCTTCTTTATCGAGGGCTTCCTGGTCCTCCTATGGGTAAAGGACCTCTCTTCCACTGTTGACCCCTTGCTTAAAGCTTGATTGCTGAGTCCGAGACCCTGGGTGCCCTTTTCCTTGACTGTTGAGTCATTTGTGTTAGTGCTGAAACACCTTTAGCATTATGTGCAGAAGGCTGTTCAGCTTTCAGACCTGCAGACTGCCTGGTTTTGAATGATTTTTTTTTCAGAAGGCAGTTCATCTTAAGGGCTAGAGACTGCCATGAAAATGACAGCCTAGCTTTAAGGAAAAGCAGCCTCACTCCAGCGATGTTAACTTGGGCCCCCTGGTGAGCACACAGCCTGTCTGTAGCACGAGCATCACTAGGCTGTGTACTGCTATCATAGTAATTAGCAGGCAGCACCAAATTGACATGTTGCCTGCGCTATTTGAACGGGTGCAGGCATGTTGCGCTTTGCAGTGCCCGCACTCATTTTCTTGCATTATCAAATTTCCCGACTGGTATACCTTCTTAACTTTTTTAATACAGACTATTGATTGGGTCATGTGTGATCCCTGAGCGCTGTCAAGCCAAACCTGGAAACCTAGCAATCTAATCCTATTTGCACTAATATTTTCTGTTTACTGGTTTATTCTATATTAATTTTGTGGGCCTGGAGTTTTGGCATGGTGGGTTCTTAATGCTCTGGGGAAAATCCTGAATCAGAACAGCTAGGTCCATTGGTATCTGTAGCTTGGTATATATGTAAATTAATGGGAACATACATTTAAATTGTATATGTAGGTCCTAAGGTTACATGATATGCATCCATGCAACTCATGAAAACAGAAACATTCCTGCCCTGTGAGAATCCAGGTAATTTTAGTGCTTTGTAACTGAGATCAATTAAAGGCCAATAATTGTGCTTGTAAATTTCAGAACCCAGGTCAATGATCAACTTTGTTTTTGTCTTTTTCTAAAACTGTGGCAAAGCGTAATACCTGGCGTGTGACGGATGCATACTAAACACAAGACTTTATTACACCAAATCCCAACAGTTATGCCAAAATTGCACCTCCTGTAGAACTCTGTCACTGACTCCAGGGAGGTTTGTGGGGTTAAGGAGGAGCCGATAGGTGTGGGCCTGTGGCAGTGCCAGGTGTATCTGTGGTACTCTCTACTGAAGACCCCAGAAAGGCCAGTACAAGATATGCAGCCTGGGTGGTGGGGATGACAGGTTCCCCCCAGAAGAAGAAACTGGTGTCCCAAGTGGCCGCCTGTGTCAGAGGGCTGCTTAAAAAACATTTAGAACAATGAACGTCCCTGTGATTTTCAGAGCTCCAGGCACTGACCTCAGCCTAGGCCCCCCACTTGCAGCCTTCTGGAGGCTGGTATACCTCACCTCACTGGGCATAGAGGCCTCTAAAGATACGGTGGAACACATTAAGGCCAGGAAAATTGGAACAGCCAGCTAAGGAGTCCTTGCCCTCGTCACAACAGTGGCTTTGTTTGGGGCAGGCAGAGGCTTTCCTCCCAAACATGGTTGTTCCTCTGAACTCCCACCAGAGTTATGGCGGGAGTCTACTGCAATAACCAAGTAAAGTTGGGGCCTTTATCTACTAGTGGATCTCTCTGACATTGCTTACAGTGAGTCATAGGATACAGTAGTATTGGGGAGTGGCAGATCTCGAGGTTTAACAGCACTGGAAATGTTGGTGTTGGCAGCAGCAGGACATTTTGGAGTACTGAGAAGCGGAGTTCCTTGGGTTTGGCAAACTGGGGAGATATTGGTGTTTTATAGTACTGGTGCTGGGGCTTGGTAGGCAGTAGGGAAATACGGGGTTTGATATTGTGAAATACCAAAGTACAACCGCATCATTAAATATTTGCATAAACATTAGTTGTTTAGAATTATAAATAGAATAAAAGAAAATATAGATGCTGGAAATTATTTGCTTTTGCCGTCTGGCATTGAAAGAAGGAAAGGCTCAAGGAAAGATGGTCTGCATACTTAAGAAAACTTAAGGAATTCACTGACGAATTTATTCATGCTTTGGCAGGGATCTGTTATGGGAATCATTAGAATCAAGAGTTGGAGAGATGGGAACAGAACAATTAACTTTAAAATAAGGTAGAAGGCCCGCCCTGAAAATGACAGAAGTGACTAGTCGGGCGCTCTAAGGATTAATACTGGGACCTCTTGTACTCAGGTTGTATATCAAATTTGGAAGTGGAGCTAGAGACTAAAGGATCTACATTTGCTGATGATAGGTGCAAAGAACCAGGAATATGCTGATCAGGTACAGAAGAATCTGAATACACTGAGAAATTGGGCTGAGAAATGGCAAATTAAATTTAATGTTGACAAGTGCAAAATGAGGAGACGAGGGAAGGAAAATAAACATTGGAATTACAAAATAGTGTTGCTAGTTTACAGTATACAGCACAGGAAAAGCATTTGGGCTGTTGGTGGGCTGGTTGGTGAAACCCTGCACAGGTAAATAGGAGCATGTGGAATAGAACACAATGCATAGGATGTGTACTGAGCCTAAAGAGGGGCAGTGGTCCATCCTCGTCTGGAATACCCTATGCAGGTCTGGTAGCCAGGAAGGACATCATGGCACTGGGTGTAAGGATAGGTATGTATAAATCTATTAAATTTATTAAATAGAATAAACTAGCTGGCATTTTTTAATGCACCAACCCGACCTGGTTGGAGACACCAGCAACAGCGGGGATAAGAAGAGGAGCTAGCCACCACAGGGGGCAGTGTGAGCTGACCCAAGAAGGTGACAAAATCGAAGTGTGATATCACCGGAAACCAGGTAGCTGTGTATTTCGGAGCGGGGTCGAGACCCAAGAGTGAGCTCGAGCCCCATGAGCAAGGTCCGGGGGAACGAGGTCAGGACCCAGGAATGAGATCGGGAGCGAGGTCGAAACCCAGGAGCGAGATTGGGAGGAGGGGAGCCCGGGAGAGGTGCAGCAAGGTCGGGACCCTGGAGCAAAGTTGGGGCCCAGGAGTGAGGTTGGAAGAAGCAGGGCCCGGGACAGGTGCAGCGAGGTCAGGACCCAGGAGCGAGGTTGGGACCCAGGAGTGAGGTTGGAAGGAGCAGGGCCCAGGACAGGTGCAGCGAGGTCGGGACCCAGGAGCGAGGTCAAACCCAGCAGTGAGATCGAGGCCCAGAAATGGCGTAGCATGGACCAGCAGTGGGATCAGGGCCCAGGGAAGGCGCAGCATGGGCCAACAGCGAGGTCGGGACCCAGGAGCGAGGTCAAACCCAGCAGTGAGATCGAGGCCCAGAAATGGCGTAGCATGGACCAGCAGTGGGATCAGGGCCCAGGGAAGGCGCAGCATGGGCCAACAGCGAGGTCGGGAGGCCTACACTGCATTCTATGAAATCCAGGGAGAGAGGACAGTAGGAGTATGTGTGTGTGTGTCTACTCGGTGTATGCAGCAGAGCCTGGTCTCCAATCGTCTTGGATCCCCTTCGCATTGGACCAAGACCTTGCTCTGTCAAGCCTGTATGGTGGCTGGTGTACAACGGCCACCCCACGATAAAAGAATTCATGCACAGGCATCTTCCACCCTTTAAAATGAAGTTCGGGACCTGGAATGTCAGGACCCTCATGGACAACCCCAACAGCGACAGACCAGAACGTTTCGATGTAGACATCGCTGCCCTAAGCAAGGCCCAGTGGGCAGGGGAAGGCCAGCTCAAGGAACAAGGTGGTGGTTACACCTTCTTCTGGAAAGGTAAACCAGAAGAAGAACGCTGCCTCCATGGGGTAGACTGCGCCATAAAAAATGAGCTAATTGGGCGTCTCAGAGTCTCTCCTTGCGGGATAAATGAATACCTCATGACCCTTCGGCTCACCCTAGCCTGGAATCAGTGTGCTACGGTCACCAGTGCGTACGCCCTAACACTGGAAGCTCCAGGCGAGACCAATGAGGAACTCTACTCCAGCCTTGAACAATCCCTGTCCCGAGTCCCAACGGGTGACAAGCTAATCCTCCTTGGCGACTTTAACGCCAGAGTTGGAAAGGACACAGACCTCTGGAGAGGTGTGATCGGCAGAGAAGGGGTAGGGAAAACCAACTCCAACGGTATCCTCCTCCTGACAAAATGCTTATAATATGGCCTTATCATAACCAACACCTTGTTCCGTCAGAGAGACAAATACAAGGCCTCATGGCAACACCCTCGCTCCAAGCACTGGCATCTGCTAGACTGTGTCATCGGCCGAGCGAGGGACCACAAGGAATTGCGCATCACCCGCGCCATGACAAGAACTGATGACTGCTGGACGGACCACCGCCTAATCCGCTCTGTCATTTCCATCAATGTAGCCCCAAAACAATGGCGGCAACAGAAACAATGCTGCAGGAAAATCAACACTGGAGCACTCAAAGACCCTGCTAAGAAAGCCCTATTCAGCCAGCGCCTCACAGCCAACCCGACGACTCCCAGTGATCTAGAGTGTCCACAGCACCTGGTCTGCCCTCAAGGCTTCCATAATTAGTACCTGTGAAGAGACGTTTGGTCACTCGACCAGGAAACATCAAGACTGGTTCGATGAGAACGAGCAGGAGATCCAGGAGCTAATAAGCCGCAAGCGCAAGGCATTCTTGAACTGGAAACAGCAATACAACTCGAGAGCAAGAAAGCATCTCTATAGATGTCTGAAGGCTGAGGTCCAACATAAAACTCGCGACCTAAAAAACAGATAGCAAGTGAAGAAAGTGCAGGAGATCCAGCGACTAGCCGACAACCACGACGTGCGTGGATTCTTTATTGCAGTCAAGACCACCTACGGGCCAAGCACCCATGGTCCTACCCCACTGCGGGCCAAGAACGGAGAGGTACTCATCAAGGACAGAGAGGCAGTCGGTGCTCGTTGGAAGGAACACTTCGAAGATCTCCTTAACCGAGACTCTGTCTTCGATGTGAGTGTCCTCGACTCTATTCCGCAGCATGCTACTTGCCACCACCTCTTCAACATCCCGGCATGAGGTTGAAAGGGTCATCCGACAACTGAAGAACAATAAGACCTCAGGAGCAGATGGAATTCCCGGCGAAGCACGAAAGCATGGCGGAGAAGCACTATTGGCGCTATCTGGAAGGAGGAGAGCCTGCCAGCGGATCTCAGAGATGCTGTAATCGTGGCCATCTTCAAGAAAGATGTCAAGTCCGATTGCGGTATTAAAGAGAAGTTTCCCTGCTGTCTGCCACAGGGAAAGTCATCGCAATAATCCTCCTCAATTGCCTTCTCCCAGTGGCTGAAGAGCTCCTCCCGGAGTCACATTGCGGATTCCACCCTCTAAGGAGCACAATGGACATGATCTTCATCGTGTGTCAAATTCAAGAGAAATGCAGGGAGCAGCACCAATCTCTGTGCATGGCCTTTTTTGACCTCACAAAGGCCTTCGACACTGTCAAACAGGAAGGATTATGGAGTGTCCTCCTCAAATTCGGCTGCCGTCAAAAGTTTGCACCATCCTCCTCCTGCTCCACGATGACATGCAAACCATGATCCTGACCAGCGGGTCCATCACAGACCCAATTCACGTACAGACCAGGGTCAAGCAAGGTTGTGTCATTGCACCCACCCTCTTCTCAATCTTGCTGCATACTCCATCTCACCCTCAATAAGCTCCCCGTTGGAGTGGAGTTTATCTGCAGAACAAACGTGAAATTGTTCAACCTCCGTCGCTTCCAGTCCACATCCAAGGTCGTCCCATCCTCTGTCATTGAATTACAGTATGGAGACGACGCTTGCGTTTGCACACACTCGGAGGTCGAACTCCAAACCATCGTCAACACCTTCACCGAAGTTTACGTGAGTATGGGCCTTACACTCAACATCCGTAAGACAAAGATCCTCTACCAACCTGCCCCTGCCACACAGTACTGGCCCCCCAATTATCAAAATCCATGACGAGGCCTTGGACAACTTGAACCATTTTCCATACCTCGGGAACCTACTGTCAACAAGGGCAGACGTTGATGACAAAGCCTAACACCGCCTTCAGTATGCCAGTGCAGCCTTCGGTTGCCTGAAAAGAGTGTTTGAAGACCTGGTACCAAGCTCATGGTCTACAGAGCAGTAGTGATACCTGCCCTCCTATAAGCTTCAGAGACATGGGGCTTGACTTTCCACTTTTTTTGCATCGCTACCGCCCACTTAACGTCCATTTTAACGCTGAGATGAGGTATAATGTCCAGATATCGCCTATTTAGGCACAAAATGGAAATTAACGCCCATGTATTGATCACTTAACGCCCAGCGTCACTTTCGGCATGTACTTAATGGCGCGAAATAATAATACCGCCCCTCATTTTTTTTTGTAAAAATCAGAATTGCCGAAACTAACGCCTAAAATATCACCGAGCATTTTGATACCACGCACACATATTGCCGAAAATATTTGTTGTCGAAAAAACGCTGCGAAAAAGTTGCTCTCGCCTGAACTAATCAAAGCGGTATGGACGTCATTTTATAAATCGAAGGTTGGTTCATAGAAAAGGCTGCTTCAACATCTGGGGAGTTTTGATGTACTGTGGAGTTCTTTTAAGGTGATTTGAACATCTGAACAAACATCTTTTATCATAATGTGGACGATTGGAATTTAGTTTAGGTGTATTAGTGGGAAAAATGATTGTTTGTGAACAATCGGTGTAATACTGATAGATATTGGAATGGGGCCTGTCATTTCTCAGCCTGTCTTGATGACCACGCACATGCTGCAGACTAGAGATGGCAGAAGGTATATTCAACAGAATTATGTGCCCAATCTAAGACGTGCCAGACTGCTGAGGAGGACGAGACCTTACACCGCACGCACTTACAGGGAGAAGCGGTCTTCCTTGAACTTGTCCAATAACACGTTCCTTAGGAGACTGCGCTTCCACAAAGAGGTTATCGGTGAGATATGCCAGCTCATCAGGGGAGATCTGCAGCCTGCCAGCACCATCAGGATCGCACTGTCCGTCGAGGTCAAGGTCACCGCGGCACTTTTCTTCTACGCATTGGGTTCCTTTCAGGCATTAGCTGGCGACATTTGCAGTATATTTCAGCATGCCATACATTGCTGCATTAGACAAGTCACTGAAGCCTTTTACGCACGCAGGATGGACTTTATCAGCTTCCCTATGACCAGGGAGGCACAGACTGAGAGGGCTCTAGGATTCTACCGAATTGCTAACTTCCCCAAAGTGCAGGGAGCAATAGACTGTATGCACATCGCCATGCGGGCACCTTTCAGGAGGCAGAGGTTTTTTGGAACCGAAAGGGATTCCACTCCCTGAATGTACAACTCGTTGTCGACCACCAGCAAATTATAATGGCAGTAAATGCAAAATTTCCGGGCAGCATCCATGATGCTCACATCCTGCGTGAGAGCGCTGTATCTGACATGTTTACCAGTCAGCCACAAGATCAATGCTGGATGCTTGGTGACTAATATGTCCTTACTCTACAGTATAAATGCACACGAGGCCCATACTTGAGAGAAGGTCACTCTGTGACCAGTAACTTTATTAGCCAGCACTGAAGTGATGAAGGTGGGTGAAGCTTCCCCTTTAATACCTGAAAGTCCAGGTTAGGAGTGTCTCCCATAAATTCACCACCGAGTGGTCAATGTTCTCAAGGTGTACAACTTAGGTCAGTTTATACATGGGTTGCAATGACAGTTAAATACATGACATCACCTCTCCCCCAAAGTCTTATTAAGATCACAGGTTAAGTCTCTCTGGTGGTTTATGCTCCCTTGTAGAGTGTCTGTGTTGGGGCTCCGTTTGTTGGGCGCTGGCCTGAGTGTCTGCAGTTTGCGGTGCCTCAGGCCTGTCCGGACTGCCCACAGTGACTGGGCTCTCCTCCACGTGGTTCTGGTGTTCGGTCACCTGTGGAGGAGTGAACTCGACATCATGTTCTTCCTCTGCTTCTTCTATGGGGTTGCTGAACCTCCTTTTAGTTTGATCCACATGTTTGCGGCAGATTTGTCCATTGGTAAGTTTGACTACCAGAATCCTATTCTCCTCTTTGGCAATCACAGTGCCTGCGAGCCATTTAGGCCCTGCAGCGTAGTTGAGGACAAAGACAGGGTCATTGACATCAATACATCGCGCCCTCGCATTCCCGTCATGGTAGTCACATTGTGACCTGGCACCTGCTCTCAACAATTTCTTTCATGGTGGGGTGTATAAGGGATAACCTGGTTTTGAGCGTCCTTTTCATTTGCAGCTCTGCGGGTGGGACCCCTGTGAGCGAGTGTGGTCGGGATCTATTGGCCTACAGGAGGCGTGATAAGCGGCTTTGTAGGGAACCCCCTTGGATTCTGAGCATCCCCTGCTTGATTATCTGCACTGCTCGTTCCACCTGGCCATTTGAGGCCGGCTTGAACGGTGCGGTTCTGACATGGTTGATACCATTTTCTGCCATGAAGTCCTGGAATTCAATGCTTGTAAAGCACCAGCCATTGTCGCTGACCAAGATGTCCGGTAGACCATGGGCGGCGAACATTGCCCGTAGACTTTCTACCGTGGCAGAGGATGTGCTTGAATTGAGAATGTTACACTCGATCCATTTGGAGTAGGCTTCTACTATAACCAAAAACATTTTTCTCATGAAAGGACCTGCGTAGTCCACATAGATGCGTGACCATGGCTTGGCGGGCCAGGACCAGGGGCTAAGGGGAGCTTCCCTGGGCGCATTGCCCAACTGGGCATACGTGTTGCACCTGTGAACACAAAGTTCCAGGTCTGCATCTATCCCTGGCCACCAAACGTGTGACCTGGCAATTGCCTTCATCACAACAATGCCCGGGTGCTCATTGTGGAGTTCTCTGATGAACATCTCTCTGCTCATCTGGGGCATGACTACTCGGTTTCCCCACAATAGACAATCAACCTGAATTGAGAGTTCATCCTTGCGTCTGTGAAATGGTTTGAATTCCTCAGGGCATGCCCCGTACGTGGCTGCCCAGTCCCCAATCAGGATACATTTCTTGACTCAAGACAGTAGCGGATCTCTATTTGTTCAGACTTTAATCTGACGGGCTGTCATTGGTGAGCCTTCACTTTCGAAAGCTTCAACAGCCATGACCATCTCAGCAACATGGCACACGGTTCTCCAGGCAGACAGGGGCTCGGTTGCCCCCTCGGTGGTGGCCAGTGGGAGCCTGCTGAGTGCATCGGCGCAGTTTTCAGTGCCCGGTCTGTGCCGAATTGTATAGTCATAGGCAACTAACGTGAGTACCCACCTCTGTATGCAGGCCGATGCATTTGCATTTATGGCCTTGTTGTTGGCCAAAAGGGCCGTTAGGGGTTTGTGATCTGTCTCCAGCTCAAATTTCCTGCCAAACAGGTACTGGTGCATTTTTTTTTACAGCATATACACATGCAAGCGCTTCTTTTTCTACCATCCCGTAGCCCCATTCTGCCTGGAATAGACTTCTGGAGGCTTAAGCTACCAGCTGTAACTGACCCTTGGCATTAACATACTGCAACACACACCCGACCCCATAGGACGACGCGTCGCACGTTAAAACCAGTTTCTTACATGGGTCATATAGCGTTAACAGATTGTTGGAGCATAACAAATTTCGTGCTCTATCAAAAGCCCTTTCCTGGCTGTCCCTCCAGACCCATTTGCGACCTTTGCATAGGAGCACGTGTAGCAGCTCTAATAGCGTGCGCAATTTGGGAAGAAAGTCACCAAAATAGTTCAGGAGCCCCAGGAACGAACGCAGCTCCGTCGTGTTACGGGGTCTGGGTGATCTCTGAATCGCTTGTGTTTTGGACGCAGTAGGTCTGATTCCGTCTGCTGCTACCCTCATCCCCAGGAATTCTACCTCTGGAGCTAAGAAGACGCACTTCGCCTTTTTCAGTCGCAGCCCTACCTGGTCCAGTCTGCGTAGCACCTCCTCCAGGTTGCGGAGGTGTTCTTCAGTATCACAACCCTGGATGATGATGTCGTCTTGAAAAACCACTGTCCTTGGAATCGACTTGAGGAAGCTTTCTATATTTCATTGAAAGATCGCGGCGGCTGAGCGAATCCCAAACGGATATCTGTTGTACTCAAACAACTCCTTGTGTGTCATGATGGTGGTCAGCTTCTTCGACTCACTCGCCAGCTCCTGGGTCATGTAAGCTGAGGTCAGGTCCAATTTTGAAAAAAGTTTGCCACCGGATAGCGTCGCAAAGAGGTCCTCCGCTCTCGGTAGCGGGTACTGGTCTTGGAGTGACACCCGATTGATGGTGGCCTTGTAATCGCCACATATCCTGACCAACCCATCCGCCTTGAGCACCAGCACGATCGGGCTCGCCCAGTCACTGAATTCGATTGGCGAGATGATGCCTTCCCTCAGCAGGCGGGAATTCGCCTTCTATCTTTTCCCGCATCACGCATGGCACCGCTCTGGCCTTGTGGTGTACTGGCCTGGCGTCCGGGTTTATGTGAATCACTACCTTGGTCCGCATGAAAGTGCCAATGCCAGGTTGAAATAGTGAGTCAAATTTGTCCAGGACCTGTGAGCATGATATTCGCTCCACAGAAGAAATTGCATTGACATCGCCCCATTTCCAGTTCATGACAGCAAGCCAACTCTTCCCCAGCAGTGTGGGACCGTCCCCGGGACAATCCAGAGTGGCAACCTGTTCTCCAAATCTTTGTGGGTCACGACTACCGTGGCGCTGCCTAGCACCGGAATGATCTCCTTTGTATATGTCCGTAGCTGTGTGTCAATTGGCAATAATTTTGGCCTCCTGGCCTTGGACGGCCACAACTTGTCGAACTGTTTGATACTCATCAGGGACTGGCTGGACCTTTTGTCTAGCTCCATTGATTCTGGGATGCCATTGAGGAGCACTTTCATCATTATCGGTGATGTCCTGGTGTATGAACTGTATATGTGCTCCACATGAACTCGCTGAACTTCAGCTTCCAGCGATTTCCCCAGTGTCCATTTGGCCTCATAGGGCTTACATCGTCCCCGTCCTCCTTGTACATCAACCTGGCTGCAGGCTTCCTGCACATATGCACCAAATGACCGCTGACATTGCAGTTTCTGCAGATATATTGCTGATACCTGCAAGCTCTGGCTGTGTGTTTGTCTCCACACCTCCAACATGAGCCGTTGTTGGAAACAAAAGGTCTATTACCAGTCAATCGTCTCTGACTGTCTATGTTACTGTCCTTAAGCGCACCATTGACAGGTGTTGGTGGCCCCATTACTGGCCACATTGTCCATTGTGGTGGCATGAATCGCCGTTCAGCTAGCCATTGTCTCTGTTGAATTCCCCCTTTGGGTTCGACTCCATGCTCAGGCATGTCCGATTGCCCCTGTCTGCCTGGAGAACCATGTGCCGTGTTAACAATGTTGACTCCCTGTCCATTTGCTGCATTTAAACCAAGATTTTTGTCAAACTTCATTCTGGTCTCTTCCTCCCCTGAGATAAATGTTTGGGCCATCAAAGCCGCCGTTTCCAAGGTTAAGTCTTTGGTCTCAATCAATTTCCTGAAAACCCCAGCGTGCCCAATGCCCTCAATAAGAAAGTCTCGCAGCATATCCGCTCTGCATGCATCTGGGAACTTACATAGACTCGCGAGTCGCCGGAGGTCTGCCACGAAGTCTGGAACGCTTTGCCCTTCTTGCCGCCGGTGCGTGTAAAACCGGTGTCTCGCCACGTGCATGCTGCTCGCCGATTTAAAGTGTTCCCTGATCAAATTACTGAGCTCTTCAAAAGTCTTGTCCACCGGCTTCTCTGGCGCTAGAAGGTCCTTCATCAGGGAATACGTCCTGGATCTACAAACCGTCAGGAGATGAGCCCTGCGTTTGTCGGCCGAATCCTGTCCCAACCATTCCTTGGTGACGAAACTTTGCTTTAGTCTCTCAATAAAATCGTTCCAATCATCACCAACACAGTACCTCTCGTCTGTGCTGCTAGTGGCCATGCTCACGTGATTTAAATCCCAGTTTCCCGTTGCCAATAATATGTCCTTACTATACAGTATAAATGCACACGAGGCCCATACTTGAGAGAAGGTCACTCTGTGACCAGTCACCTTTATTAGCCAGCACTGAAGTAATGAAGATGGGTGGAACTTGCCCTTTCATACCTGAAAGTCCAGATTAGGTGTGTCTCCCACAAGTTCACCACCTAGTGGTCAATGTTCTCACGGTGTACCACTTAGGTCAGTTTATACATGGGTTACAATGACAGTTAAATACATGACAATGACAAAGGATATGGCCTCGCCACCTGGCTGATGACCCCTCTGCATAACAACCAGACAGAAGCTGAGAAGCGATACAACGAGAGCCACAGAGCCACACGCAATATCATCGAGAAAACCATTGGAGTGCTTAAGCAATGCTTTAGAAGCCTGGACCACTCAGGAGGCAAGCTGCAATACCACCCTGAGCAGGTAGCTCAATTCGTGGTGGTGTGCTCCATGCTGAACAACTTGGCTATCAGGAGGGGGCAAGAATTGCCAGAAGTGACTGATGTTCCACCTCAGGAGAGAGAGGAAGAGGAGAACGAGAAGGTGAACACTGATCTCGGGCCAGACAATCAAGCTGACGCTGAAACCATGCCCCCACCCGCCTCTAGACAACAGGAAAGGGCCCGTGGTGGCTACATAACTGCAAGACTCGTATGTCAGTAGCTCATATATGAGCACTTTGCTTGAAATAAAGTTGCTGGTATTTACAAAGCTGCAACATTGCTGTGTCTGCAGCTCATTTATCAATGGTGTGTATCAACTTGGTGACAGTTAAAGTTTAAGTTGCGTCATGTTAAGTTTAATTATCCCCTTTTATGTTAAGGAATCACCAGAGTGTAATGGTGCAGCTATCTGAGACAATGCGCAACAAGGTTGTGAAATAAAAAACATTTAATGAGAACATATTTGTATGAAATCATAATTATAACTGTAAAAAACACCCCACCCCACCCCCACCCCACCCCACAACAAAGTTATAACATTTAGATCAATCAAATGGTCAACATTTCCAACACAGAACAAAAATACAAAATAACAAGGTAGCCCCCTCCCCCTTCCCCCAAACCTCCCAACAAAATAGGATCAACAACATAAAAATATGCCCAAGACAACACCTGCGGCCATGCACTTTACTTTCCTCCCCCCCGCCCCCCCCGCTTCTCCTCCCCATCCTTACCCTTTCCCCTCCAGACTCCAAGCCGCCTGGCCGAGGAGCTCCTCAGGCGCTGCTTCATTGGGGGGGATGGTGGCAGAACCGCTGGTTGGACGGATACAGGAGAGGACGGTTCCGAAGTGGGAACGTGCTCTGAGCCAGAAGCAAGATTTTCCTCCTGACTGTTATGTGTCATTGGCAACGGGGGTGCAGCACCATGGGGTGCAGTGCCACGCTCCGGGACCACTGGGAGCCCTCTGCCACCAGAGCTCCTGGCTATCGCCGCCAGGGCCTCCGCCATCCGCGACGAGTACTCTGTCATGGTGTCGGACATGCTGGCCAGCTGTTGGGATATGCCCCCCATTGTCTGTAGGATCGGCTGACCTATGTCAGCACTCTTCCTGGACAAGTCTACCATGTCCCCGCTCAGATCTGCCGCTCGTGGAGCAGACCTGCCTCGTTGAACCAACCTCCGCTTGGTCTGCGTCGGCCTGGAGACACCTCGGGTGCCCTGTGGCAAGGTGCTTGGGCCCGGTACCTCCACGGCGGAGGTGGGAATGGCCGCAAGAGCACTAGATGTCTTTGGTGTGGACTGCATTATGGAGCTTGGCGATGCAGGCTCCTCAAAGACGGCACTGTCATCTGTGGAAAAGGGACCCAGCAGATCCATGGGTGAGAATAGGGGCTCCTCAGCACCACATGGAGGATCGTCCGCCAAGTCCGGCCCCACGCCCCCACCTCCTGGGCTCAGTGGTCTTGCATGGGGACGTGCTGCTGGCTGAGCTGCAAACATAAATGAGGTTATTAGAGGAGAAGGGGATGCTAGGGTCACAAGGTGAGTCCAGCGCTACACACAGCATATGCATGACAAAAGCACCACCGCTATCAAAATCATCACGAACATCACATTTCGTGATCATCACCAAATTCTGCATTGTAATGATTCTCATGAGGCCATCATTATTTAGAGAACGCTTTTATCATTCATCGATCATATATTATTCGTCAGATATGAGTGGGTGTGGCATCTATTGACTTTACATCCCGCAATGGTGTATATTTTACTCATGTGGCATTACATCAGGTTCTGCAGCTGCATGCGTGGCTGATCAGGGGTGGCTCCTCACTAGTGCCCGCACCCGCTCCTCGATGTCGGTGAGCTCGATGATGACTGGTGTACCCTCCACCCGTTCGCCTCTGCTCAGCCCTATTCCTCAAAAGCTTCTTCTGTAAAAGGTAACACCAGCACGACATGGCATGAGATCATTGCGTGAAATCATTGCTATGTACTGTCACAGAGACTGATACATAACCGATAGATGTAATCATGATTATTATGAAAATGATCATTCTTTACCTAAAGACGTACACTGTGAACGCAAGCTTTGAGTAAAACATTCCCAGTATAAATGCATCTGATTTTAATCACTCATTACATTTATATATTTATATAATTTGAATTGTAAGTAAATATAAATAAATATAATACTTACTCTGGTGGATCCGAGAAGGTCGTTCCAGCGCTTGCGGCATTGGTTGCCCTCATGCACCTCGTTGGTCGCCGACGAGACCACCTCAGCTATGTCAGCCCATATCCTCTGGTAGACCTTTGGGCTGGGCTTCCCACGCCCGCCCTGGGTCAATTGACCCCAGCGTGACTCCACCTCCTGCAGGAGGGAGGCATTTGCCTCGTCAGAGAATCTCCTCACTCTTTTTTGTCCTCCCAATTATTCATCTTCCACCTCACTGCTTTCGCCAGCATCAGTCGCCACAGTGTGTTAGGTCGCCTCCTCCATCCCTTCCATTGTAAAAAAAAAAATTCCGCAAAAAACTCGATGGGAACAACGTTATTTGTACTCTGAATTCTTTTTGCTGCTGGAAAAACTCCCTCCTACCTCCCAAAACAGCCAAACAAGTACACACCACACACGCTTTCAGTTCCTCTCTGCTCCCTCACTCTCTCTCCTCTTCTGCGCATGGAATGATGACCCCCTGACCTCCTGAAATGTTGGCAACGACCGTTGCCATGCCGTTGCCATGGATGCCGACACTTTACGGCAGAAGTTCAAAATTTTTTAATGCTAACGCCCATTTCAGATCGCTCACGGTAATGCCCATTTTATGAAATGGAAAGTTGGGTTTTTGAAAATGGCCAATAATCCGGCAATCTCAAAACCCATATTTACCGCCAACGCTGGAAATAACTCCCATTTTTGGGCGATCTGCACAAAAGCTGAAAGTCTATCCCTTGGACTATGTACAACAGGCACCTCAAAGCAGTGGAGAAGTACCACCAACGCTGCCTCCGCAAGATCTTGCAAATCCATTGGCAGGATAGGCGCACCAATGTCAGTGTTCTCGCTCAGGCCAACATCCCCAGCATCGAAGCATTGAGCACACTCGATCAGCTCCGATGGATGGGCCACATCGCCCGCATGCCTGATACTAGACTCCCAAAACAAATGCTCTACTCAGAGCTCCGACAGAGCAAGTAAGTCCCAGGTCGGCAGAGAAACGCTTAGAGGACACCCTCAAAGCCTTCTTGAAAAAGTTCAACATCCCCACCGACACCTGGGAATCCCTGGCCCAAGACCGCTCAAAGTGAAGGAGAAGCACCCGGGAAGGCGCCAAACACCTCAAGTCTCTTCATGGGGAGCACGCGGAAACCAAGCGCAAACAGCGGAAGGAGCGCACGACAACCCAAGCACCCCACCCACCCGTCTCTTCAACCACCGCCTGCCCCACCTGAGACAGAGACTGTAGGTCCTGCATTGGACTCATCAGCCACCTGAGAACTCATATTAGTGTGGAAACAAGTCATCCTCGACTCCAAGGGACTGTCTAAGAAGAGAAGAAGAATTATATAATATTGAGCTAGAGTTGTTAAGCTAAAAATACACCAGATATGCACACAGCTGTACCAGACAGGCTTTTAGCGCAGCAGGGACCAGTGTGAGAAAGGAATATCAATTGTTGAATTGGCTACAGTATAGATAGGAACTTTTGCAATACAGATTGGAAAAGAAAAGACATCAAAGCCACGCACAACGAATGGTAACAGCTAACCTTAACATTAAATTATAGCAGCTGTATCAAATGCGTACACACCGATAGTGATGACACAGGTACACACATTCGTCCGTTGCAATGAAACTTTAAAAAAAATTATAATATTGGAACTCCTGAGGAACTTTCATCTCAGCTTTCTGAGGCTAGTGTAAGAAGTCAAGGTGATCACCTGAAGGGGTCCTCAGTATACGAATATAATTGGTATCTACATCTATATCTCATATATACTACATGTAAAGGGTTGTGTTTTATTATCTCATTAACTTAATTTAATAAAGAGTATTAACCAGACTTTTCCTCAAACTTGTATTAGAGATAAAAGATGAATGACAACATCATACATTATGTCAACTGTGGCTCAGTTGGTAGCATCCTTGCCTCAGAGTCAGAAGGTTGTGGATCTTAAGTCCCACACCAGCACAAAAATCTAGGCTGACTGAGGGCATGCTACATTGTCGAAGGTACTGTCTTTCGGATGAGACGTTAAACCGAGGCCACGTCTGCTCTCTCAGGTGGTCATAAAAGATCTTATGGCTATTTCGAAGAAGAGCAGGGGTGTTATCCCCATTGTCCTAGCCAATATTTATCCCTCAATCAAAAGCACTAAAAAAAATTAATATCTGGTCATTATCACATTGTTGTTTGCAGGAGATTGCTGTGTGCAAATTGGCTACCTCCTTTCCTACATTACAACAGTGACTACACTTCAAAAAGTACTTTGGGACATCCTATGGTTGTGAAAGACGCTATATAAATGCAAGTCTTTCTTTAGCAGCATGGATTCATGAAGGGGAAATCATGTTTAACTAATTTAGTGGAATTCTTTGAGGATATAACAAGCATGGTGGATAGAGGTGTACCGATGGATGTGGTGTATTTAGATTTTCAAAAGGCATTCGATAAGGTGCCACACAAAAGGTTACTGCAGAAGATAAAGGTACGCGGGGTCAGTGGAAATGTATTATCATGGATAGAGAATAGAGAATTGGCTGGCTAACAGAAAGCAGAGAGTCAGGATAAATGGGTCCTTTTCGGGTTGGAAATCGGTGGTTAGTGGTGCGCCACAGGGATCGGTGCTGGGACCACAACTGTTTACAATATACATAGATGACCTGGAAGAGGGGACAGAGTGTAGTGTAACAAAATTTGCAGATGACACAAAGATTAGTGGGAAAGCGGGTTGTGTAGAGGACACAGAGAGGCTGCAAAGAGATTTAGATAGGTTAAGCGAATGGGCTAAGGTTTGGCAGATGGAATACAATGTCGGAAAGTGTGAGGTCATCCACCTTGGGAAAAAAAACAAAAAAAGGGAATACTATTTGAATGGGGAGAAATTACAACATGCTGCGGTGCAGAGGGACCTGGTGGTCCTTGTGCATGAAACCCAAAAAGTTAGTTTGCAGGTGCAGCAGGTAATCAGGAAGGCGAATGGAATGTTGGCCTTCATTGCGAGAGGGTTGGAGTACAAAAGCAGGGAGGTCCTGCTGCAACTGTATAAGGTATTGGTGAGGCCGCACCTGGAGTGCTGCGTGCAGTTTTGATCACCTTACTTAAGGAAGGATATACTAGCTTTGAAGGGGGTACAGAGACGATTCACTAGGCTAATTCCGGAGATGAGGGAGTTACCTTATGATGATAGATTGAGTAGATTGGGTCTTTACTCGTTGGAGTTCAGAAGGATGAGGGGTGATCTTATAGAAACATTTAAAATAATGAAGGGGATAGACAGGATAGAGGCAGAGAGGTTGTTTCCACTGGTCGGGGAGACTAGAACTAGGGGGCACAGCCTCAAAATACGGGGGTGCCAATTTAAAACTGAGTTGAGAAGGAATTTCTTCTCCCAGAGGGTTGTGAATCTGTGGAATTCTCTGTCCAAGGAAGCAGTTGAGGCTAGCTCATTGAATGTATTCAAGTCACAGATAGATAGATTTTTAACCAATAAGGGAATTAAGGGTTATGGGGAGCGGGCGGGTAAGTGGAGCTGAGTCCGCGGCCAGATCAGCCATGATCTTGTTGAATGGCGGAGCAGGCTCGAGGGGCTAGATGGCCTACTCCTATTCCTAATTCTTATGTTCTTAGGTTCTTATGTTCTTATGATTATAATACCGCCACATAAGGGTAATAGGGATATATAACAAGACAGGGAGCGAGGAAGTTTAGTAACGAGGCCAACAAGGCCCTTGTCACTCATATGGAGAGGAGAATGAGGGATTTAAATAGGAGGGGTATAAGTAAACCCCTCCCAGCAGTTTTTCGGCCTATTTGGACCAGCATCACTGAGGGCGTGTCTTGTATTGATGACATCAGAAGGGCCCACACCCAGTGCCGCAAGTGGTTCAATGACCACTGCAGGATCGTCAGAGTAAGTAATATTTTTATTGATGCACTCCTTCATTACTTAAATTATAAATCATGTTGGTATAGGTAGGTTTAGTGTTGCACCTTATTTGCCATGAATAATCGTTACACATTATTAAGATTGCTTTCTGAGATCTTAAAAGATGTTTTTGCACTTCGATGTCTTCCTCGTGAACCATGTGCAACTTCCATGGCCATTAAACTGCATTAAATGCACACAGTATGGTACAAGTGCTTTGATGGCTATCTGTATGTGCCACAAGAGCAGATGGGCCCTCTGGTAACCATTCCAATTGTCATCTTTGCAGGGAAAGATGTCCCATAACCACCGGGAGCAGCGGCGGTCCACCCAGAACCATGTCTCTGATAGACCTGGAGGAAAGAGTGGTTGTTCTGATTGGTGCCTCAGGGAGGGCATCTGCCCGTGGGGGTGCTGACCCCCCCCCCGGTTCGAAAGTGAGGGTAAGTCCAGCAAAATCTTCGGGCTGGGTTGCGGTAATGTGATGCAGCATTTGTGGACTAGGGTTGGGGCAATGTGATGTAGTGTCTGTGGACTGGGGTTGGGGCAATGTGATGTAGTGTCTGTGGACTGGGGTTGGGGCAATGTGATGTAGTGTCTGTGGACTGGGGTTGGGGCAATGTGATGTATAGTCTGTGGACTGGGGTTGGGGCAATGTGATGCAGTGTCTGTGGACTGGGGTTGGGGCAATGTGATGTAGAGTCTGTGGACTGGGGTTGGGGCAATGTGATGCAGTGTCTGTGGACTGGGGTTGGGGCAATGTGATGTAGTGTCTGTGGACTGGGGTTGGGGCAATGTGATGTAGAGTCTGTGGACTGGGGTTGGGGCAATGTGATGCAGTGTCTGTGGACTGGGGTTGGGGCAATGTGATGCAGTGTCTGTGGACTGGGGTTGGGGCAATGTGATGTAGTGTCTGTGGACTGGGGTTGGGGCAATGTGATGTAGAGTCTGTGGACTGGGGTTGGGGCAATGTGATGCAGTGTCTGTGGACTGGGGTTGGGGCAATGTGATGTAGAGTCTGTGGACTGGGGTTGGGGCAATGTGATGTAGAGTCTGTGGACTGGGGTTGGGGCAATGTGATGTAGAGTTTGTGGACTGGGGTTGGGGCAATGTGATGTAGAGTCTGTGGACTAGGGTTGGGGCAATGTGATGTAGTGTCTGTGGACTGGGGTTGGGGCAATGTGATGTAGAGTCTGTGGACTGGGGTTGGGGCAATGTGATGTAGAGTCTGTGGACTGGGGTTGGGGCAATGTGATGTAGAGTCTGTGGACTGGGGTTGGGGCAATGTGATGTAGAGTCTGTGGACTGGGGTTGGGGCAATGTGATGTAGAGTCTGTGGACTGGGGTTGGGGCAATGTGATGTAGTGTCTGTGGACTGGGGTTGGGGCAATGTGATGTAGAGTCTGTGGACTGGGGTTGGGGCAATGTGATGTAGAGTCTGTGGACTGGGGTTGGGGCAATGTGATGTAGAGTCTGTGGACTAGGGTTGGGGCAATGTGATGTAGTGTCTGTGGGCGAGGGTTGGGGCAATGTGATGTCGTGTCTATGGACTAGGGTTGGGGCAATGTGATGTAGTGTCTGTGGGCAAGGGTTGGGGCAATGTGATGTAGTGTCTGTGGACTGGGGTTGGGGCAATGTGATGTAGTGTCTCTGGACTACATATAATGGAGTAGTGGTGGTTCTTCACATGAGCCTGTGCTATGTGACCTTACTCATGTCACCCTGCCCCCTCTGCTGCTGCTAACCACTCGTCTGTTGTTTTCTATTTCCAGATGAGGAGTCGCATGCGCCACATCCTCCAATGGAAGTCTCCACCTCAGCTCATGTGGGGGTGGAGGAGGGGGATGAGGGCGAGGCTGAGGAACTTCCACAAGAGGAGCATACCGATCAACCTATTCTGGGAGAGGTGGGGGAACGGTCAGTGCACGCGACATCTCTCTTTTCTCCGGCCAGCAGCCGGAAAGAAACATTCTTGGGTTTTGAACCATCTGAGGCCCCAGGTACAAGTGGCGTGCAGTAACGGACACCCAGGGTTGAATCCCGTATGCCGTCTCTCTGGAGCGTGAGTCGGCAAAGCCGGTCTGCTGACAGACAGGCAGACGCACACCTGGACATGGTGGGACTGTCCAGGGAGAGCATCCAGCTCAGCCAACAGCTCTTTGAGATCTTGGCTAGGATTCCCGCAAACATTGCGGCACTATCCGCGAACATGACGGAGGTCAGGTCGCAGATTGTCAGTGCGAGCCGCGACAACACCAAGGCTGTCAATGCCCACACGCAATTGATGGTCTCAATCTTTGACACTACAGGCCCCAGTGTCACATCCCGACCCACATCACCACTCAGAAGCCGGGCCTTCCATACCCCGAGCTTCTCCGGGGGATCCACACATGGCGTCTCCATTGTCTCTTCCCCTAATACAGCAGGACTCTGGCCGTCTTGCTGCACAATGTCTTGGTAGCACCTTGGGTAGGGTCATGAGTCGAGGGAGGGGGGTTAGGGTGAAGGGGGGGAGGAGGGGCCGGAGGTAAAAGATGTTTGGCGCAGGGGTTGTTGTTTCGTTGTTGTCTTGTTGTTGTTGCTATTTTGTAAAAGTTTTAAAAGTTTCCCAATTCACAATAATGTTTAATAAATTTTATTCCAGTTTTGAATTGTTTAATAAATGTTATTCAAGTTACAATGTTTAATAAATTCTTTTGTTCACCTTAACCAGTCCTGTCTCATTTGCAAAATAAGAATGGGAATAGTCAACATGGTGGGATAGAGCAGCCAGGCAACGGTCAAACGTGCCGTTCACTCTTCAATCAAAGCATTGAATTATGAGTGGCTGATGTAAGGCTTTTGCAGTGGCAAAAGCTCCACGAGGCCTCCCGTGTGGTGGTGGTGATGGTGGCATGGGTTCCTCGCCAGGTGTCATGTATGTAGACCATGTATACTAACTGTATAGTCACATAAGGTGTGCCACCAGAGGGCACTGCGGTTGGAGACCTGAGGGTCACCTGCATAGGTGTGCAGGGCCCAGTATAAAAGGCTGCCCACCATGCTTGTGCCTCACTCTGGAGTTACAATAAATGGGACTAAGGTCACAACAGTTCAAGTACAATACTAGATCTCGTGGAGTCATTCAAGACAGTATTAAAGACATAACAACTGACGACGAGATTACGAACTTTCACGCAAAAATGACTAACATTGGTGCATTAGAAAAGTTCTCAGAGGGTGAAGATTGGGAAGCCTTTATGGAGTGGCTCGACCAATATTTCGTTGCAAATGACCTGGTAGACGATGATCCGTCCACACTGGCAGATAAGCGCAGAGCTATCCTGTTGACCAGTTGTGGGCCCGCAGTCTACGGCCTCATCAGGGACTTGCTTGCACCAGAGAAAACAACGACCAAGTCATATGAGGAGCTGAAAGTGCTAATTCGGGACCAACTCAAACCGAAGGAGAGCATCCTCACGGCCAGGCATCAATTTTATACACACCGCCACCTCGAGGGCCAGGAAATCGCAAAGTACGTTGCCGACCTCAGGAGGCTAACAGAACCGTGTGAATTCGGCGCATCTCTCACCGATGCGTTGCGGGACATTTTCGCAATTGGCATCGGTCATGCCAATTGTCTGCTGTCTGCTGAAACCACCGTCACTCTGCAGAAGGCCATCTGCATCAGCATCAGCCAAGCGTTCATGACCTCAAGTTGCAGCTCCAAGCAGATGATGACTCACTCTCAGGACTCAGGACTCAAACCTGGCAAGTACTGTAAATAGAATGGCGCCTTTCACAGGCAGAACTGTTGAATGTGAATCTGCCCAGGGTGGAGCGTACAGGCCCCTGAGTCCTTTAACTCAGAGTCCGCTGAGGGGTGCAAACGTAAATCGAGTAGCACCATGCTGGCGTTGCGGAGGTAATCACAGGGCTCATCAGTGTCCATTCAGAGACGGCGCAGTCCCGACCTGGACGCCCGTTTTTCGTGCCACAAAGTGCGCCTAAAAAAACCCTCCAGATTCTCCACCTACCTGCAGGTCCTCTGGCCCTCGGCGCAGTGCAGCACGAGCTGTAGGGGGCGGAGCCAGGTCCCTGCGCTGAAAACAGTGCCGGGACCTCTGCACATGCGCGCTACAGTGGGCACGCATGTTCAGTAGCTCCAGGCGCCCAAAACTGTGTGGGAGGGGCCCGAAGCACGCAGCCCCTAGCCCTGGCCGAATGGCCTCACTGGGGCTGCGTGCATAAGGCTCCTCCCACGGCCAGCTCCTGCTTCCTCCCGACCCGACTCGTCTCCCGCTTCCCTCCTCCGGACCGGACCCGACACCGACCTGACTCCCGCTTCCCCCCCGCCCCCAGACCCGACCCGACTCCCGCTCCCTCCCCCCGCCCCCGCCCCGGACCGGACCCGACACCGACCCGACTCCCGCTTACCCCCCCCGCCCCCCCCCTCTGGACCGGACCCGACACCGACACCGACACCGACCCGACTCCCAGCACCCCCCCCCACCCCCGCCCCCGCCCCCGGACTGGATCCGACCTGACCTCCCACCCCCCGACCTGACCTCCCTCCCCTCGACCTGACCTCCCTCTCCCTCCCTCCCCCCGACCCGAACCGAACCGACCTCCCTCCCACCACCCCCCTGACCCGAGCTCCCCCAACCCGACCCAACGCCACCTACCTGTAAATCTGGTGCTGGGGATGGGCCCTGCCCGAAGTCTCGGGCCCGGCCCGTTCAGCCTCCCTCCCCCTTCTCCTTCCCCCCCTCTAATCTCCTTCCCCCCCCCTCAATCTCCTTCCCCTCCCAATCTCCTTCACCCCCCCCAATCTCCTTCCCTCCCCCCACAATCTCCTCCCCCCCCAATCTCCTTCACCCCCCCCAATCTCCTTCCCCCCGGGGCGGGGGGTGGGGGGGAAGCGGGAGTCAGGTCGGTGTCGGGTCCGGTCCGGAGGCGGGAAGCGGGAGTCGAGTCGGGTCTGGAGGAAGCAGGAGTTGGCCGTGGGAGGAGCCTTATGCACGCAGCCCCAGTGAGGTGGGGGGGAGAGGGGTTTAAAGGGAAGTTTACAAACATTAAACACTTCAGTTTTACAAAAAGAGTCATCATCAATAATAAATGATAAATACACCAATAAATCAAGCAATAAATCAATCAAATAAAATTAATAAAAAATAAATTAAAAAAAAAGTCAATAAATAAAACATTTTCTACTTACTGACTGCAGCACCGGGAGCCCTCCAACAGCATGCTGGGAAACGCCCACCTCCCCGCCCCCCGTGTGTCTCTGTCAGTGTCTCTATCTCTCTGCCTGTCTGTGTGTGTCTCTCTCACTCTCTGTCTGTCAGTGTCTGTATTTCTGACAGCGAGGGGTGGAGGGGAGGGGGAGGATGGGGAGGGGGAGGAGGAGTGGGGGAGGGGGAGGAGGGGTGGTGGAGTGGGGGTAGGGGGTGGAGTGGGGGAGAGGGAGTGGAGTGGAGGAGAGGGGGCGCGGGGGGAGCGGGGTGAGAAGGGAGGGAGGGAGGGGAGGGGGGTGAGAAGGGAGGGAGGGAGGGGAGAGGCGGTGAGAAAGGAGGGAGGGGAGGGGTGGGTGAGAAGGGAGGTGGGTGAGAAGGGAGGGGGGGTGAGAAGGGAGGGAGGGGAGGGGGGGTGAGAAGGGAGGGAGGGAGGGGAGGGGGGGTGAGAAAGGAGGGAAGGGAGGGGGGGTGAGAAGGAAGGGGGATGAGAAGGGAGGGAGGGGAGGGGAGGGGGGGTGAGAAAGGAGGGGGGGTAAGGGGGGAGGAGGGAGAAGGGGGAGGAGGAGGGGGAGAGAAGGGATGGAGGACGGGGGGAGAGAAAGGAGGGGGGGAGAGTCGGGAGGGAGGGGAGGGAGGGGAGGGGGGGAGAGAAGGGAGGGAGGGAGGGGAGGGGGGAGAGAAGGGGGGGAAGAGAGAGAGAGAGAGAGAGAGCGAAGGGAGAGAGAGAGAGAAAGAAAGGAGAGGGAGGCTGAATGGGCTGGGCCCAGTTGGGCCCAAGACTTCGAGCTTAGACTTACCGGATTGACAGGTAGGTGGCGTCGGGTCCAGGGTCCGGGGTCCGGGGGGATCGGAAATGCGGGTCGGGGCGGAGGGGAGGGGGGTCAGTCAGTCGGAGATCAGTTGGGGGGGGGGGGCGGAGATCGGTCGGGGGGGGGCGGAGATCGGTCGGGGGGGACGGAGATCGGTCGGGGGGGGCGGAGATCGGTCGGGGGGGGGCGGAGATCGGTCGGGGGGGCAGAGATCGGTCGGGGGGGGCGGAGATCGGTCGGGGGGGGCGGAGATCGGTCGGGGGGCGGAGATCGGTCGGGGGGGGACGGAGATCTGTCGGGGGGGGACGGAGATCAGTTGGGGGGGGTGCGGAGATCGGTCGGGGGGGGGCTGAGATCGGTCGGGGAGGGGGCGGAGATCGGTCGGGAGCGGAGGTCGGTTGGTGGGGGGAGGTCGGTGGGGGGGAGATCGGGAGCGGAGGTCAGTTGGGAAGGGGGGGCGGGCGGTCGGGAATGGAGGTCGGTCGGGGGGAAGGTCGGGAGCGAAGGTAGGTGGGGCTGAAGGTCGGGAGCGGAGGGGGGGGATGGTCAGAGCGGGGGAAGCGGAGGTCAGGTCGGTGGGGGGGGGGGGGGGCGGCGGGGAGAGTGGGAGTCAAGTCGGGTCGGGTCCGGTCGGGAGGAAGCAGGAGCTGGACGTGGGAGGTGAGCCTTATCGACGCAGCTCCAGTGAGGCCATTCGGCCAGGGCTAGGGGCTGCGTGCTTCGGGCCCCTCCCACACAGTTTTGGGCGCCTGGAGCTACTGCACATGCGTGCCCACTGTAGCGCGCATGTGCAGAGGTCCCGGCACTGTTTTCAGCACAGGGACCTGGCTCCGCCCCCCACAGCTTGTGCTGCGCCGCGTCCAACTCCAGCGGACCTGAAGGGAGCCGGAGAATAGGTAATTTTTTTAGGTGCACTTTGTGGCGCAAAAAATGGGCGTCCAGGTCCAGTCTGCGCCATTTTAGGCGCGGCCCGAAACTTGAGCCCATAAGTTGTGCTACCAGAGGGCACTGCCAGTGGGAGACCTGAGGGTCACCTGCATAGATGTGCAGGGCCCAATATAAAAGGCTGCCCACCATGCTTGTGCCTCACTCTGGAGTTACAATAAATGGGACTAAGGTCACAACAGTTCAAGTACAATACTAGACCTCGTGGAGTCATTCATAAGAGTATTAAAGACATAACACCAGGCTCCTCATCCTCATCCTCCTCCTCCTCGTCTTCGTCCTCCTCCCCTCTCTCCTGAGGTAGTACTGTAGTCCGCAGTCGTAAATCCTTGTCCCTCATGATGGCTAAGTTGTGTATCATGCAGCACACCACAATGAACTCAGAGACCTGCTGAGGGGAATATTTCAGGCAGCCTCCAGAGTGGTCCAGGCATCGGACGTGCTGCTTGAGCACTCCAATTGTCTTTTCGAAGATGATGCGTGTGGCTATATGGCTGTCATTAGTGATCCTCATCTTCTGTCTGAGAGTTACAGAGGTGCGTCACAACCCAGGTGGCGAGACCGTAACCTTTATCCCCCAGCATCCAGCTCTGGCCTTGTGGCTGACGCTCGAACAGGCACAAGACACTTCTCTCACGCAAGATGAAAGCATCATGGATGCTCTCTGGATAGTGGGCATTTACTGCCATGATGTGCTGAATATGGTCGCAGACGATCTATACATTCGTGGAATGCAATCTCTTTCGATTTCAGTAAACCTCTGGATTGAGTAAAGGTGCTCGCAGGGTGATGTGCATTTAGTAAATGATACCCTGGACCTTGGGGAAGCCAGCAACTCATTCAAAATCTACAGCCCTCTCATTCTGTGCCTCTTTTGTCATTGGGAACTTTATGAAGTCCATCCTGTGTGCGTACAGTGCAGTAATCAGGCCCTCAAATCTGGCACCAGGCTTATGGTCTACAGGGCTGCATGGTACCCGCCCTCCTGTATGGCTCAGAGACATGGACCATATACAGTAGACACCTCAAACCGCTGGAGAAATACCAGTGTTGTCTCCGCAAGATCCTGCAAATCCCCTGGGAGGACAGACGCACCAACGTTAGTGTCCTCGATCAGGCCAACATCCCCAGCATCAAAACACTGACCACACTCGACCAGCTCCGTTGGGAGGGCCACATTGCTCGCATGCCTGACACAAGACTCCCAAAGCAAGCGCTCTACTCGGAACTCCTACACGGCAAGCGAGCCCCAGGTGGGCAGAGGAAACATTTCAAGGACACCTTCAAAGCCTCCTTGATAAAATGGAACATCCCCACCGACACCTGGGAGTCCCTGGCCAAAGACCGCCCTAAGTGGAGGAAGAGCATCCAGGAGGGCACTGAGCACCTCGCGTCTCGTCGCCGAGAGCATGCAGAAAGCAAACACAGGCAGCGGAAGGGGTGTGCAGCAAACCAGACTTCCCACCCACCCTTTCCTTCAACAACTGTCTGTCCCACCTGTGACAGAGACTGTAATTCCCATATTTAATTGTTCAGTCACCTAAGAACTCACTTTTGGAGTGGAAGCATGTCTTCCTCGATTTCGAGGGACTGCCTATGATGATGATGATGATGATGATTCACCTGGCGAATGCAGCGATGTGTAGTGTACTGCAAGATGGAGCATATGTCCCCCGCTGATGCCTGAAAGGAGCCAGAGGCATAGAAGGCAAGTGCTGCAGTCACCTTCACCTCAACGGGCAGTGCAGTTCTGTTGCCGCTGGTAGGCTGTAGGTCTGCCTTTATGCGCTAGCATATCTCTGTGATCATCTGTTTTCAGAAGCGCAGCCTTCTAATGCACTGTGCCTCAGAGAACTGCAGATATGAGCACCATTCCCTGTATATTCGTGGGGGTGGGGGGGGGGCCGGGGGTAAGGCCTCCTTCCCATATGTCTGCAAGCTCTTCAATTACGCTCAAAATGCTCATCAATACGCCTTCTTCCAGCTCGATGCTGCATACAAAAAGCAGCCAGGAATAATGTCTGACATAGTATAGCCCCCATTTTTTAAAATGTCCTTAAATATCCTTTAAAACGAACTATAAACTCACATAAAACTTCACTGTGTAAAACGCAGCCTTCCTTCTCCAAATCCTGTTATGCACTCAACTTCTGCTCCGTTTTCAAGATAGCGTGTTAGCGCTGGGTGCACCCTGGGTCCGACCGTGGGCCAACTGTTTTTTCCGGGCGAGTTTCCGGGTGGGCAATAAAACGGTCGAAATCGCCGAATTTTCCGCACAGGGCAATAGCGCAGCGTTGCACGCCAATTGACGTCATCAAAACACTTAAAAAATCGGGCGGGTAATAAGTTTTAGCACCGGCACAAAACCAATGCTGAAATTTCCACCTGGGTGCAAAATGTTGTGCAACTTGTTTAGCGGGCAAAAAAAAATTCCGCATTGCCCAGGCGGTAAAACGGTCGCAAACGTGTCGAAATTCTAACACATGGAGTTAGGTCACAGATCACTCATGATCTCATTGAATGGCAGAACAGACTCAAGGGGCTAAATGGCTTACTCCTGTTCCTATGTTTCTGGGAGGACGTGTAGCAAATCCTGGGAACTCACTGAGTTAATGCCCTAGGGGTTGGAGGTGAGGGAGGATCAGGGCCAGCACCCATAGATGTTATAAGAATATAAGAACATAAGAAATAGGAGCAGGCGTAGGCCATTTGGCCCCTCGAGCCTGCTCTGCCATTTAATAAGATCATGGCTGATCTGATCATGGACTCAGCTCCCCATAACCCTGTATTCCCTTATTGCTTAAAAATCTGTCTATTTCCGCCTTAAATATATTCAATGACCCAGCCTCCACAGCTCTCTCGGGCAGAGAATTCCATAGATTTACAATCCTCTGAGAGAAGAAATTCCTCCTCATCTCAGTTTTAAATGGTCGACCCCTTATTCTGAAACTATGTTTCCTAGTTTTAGTTTTCCCTATTAGTGGAAATATCCTCTGTTACGTTCATAATAAAGTAATGTAATTGAGTACTGTAGACATGAGTAAGTGTGACCTTAGCTCCTTTATTCAAACTCCAGAGTGCTGGTACAGCATGGGAGGCCTGCTTATATACAGTGCTCCCAAGGGATGCTGGGATCCCTTGGGACTCCAACAGGTATGCCCTCTGGTGGCGGTATGATACAGGTTACATAGGGTTGAATACATAACACTCTCTGCATCCATCTTGTCAAGCCGCCTCATTATCTTATATGTTTCAATAAGATCACGTCTCATTCTTCTGAACTCCAGTGAATGTAGGCCCAACCTACTCAACCTATCTTCATAAGTCAACCCTCTCATCTCCGGAATCAACCTAGTGAACCTTCTCTGAACAGTCTTCAACGCAAGTATATCCTTCCTTAAATAAGGAGACCAACACTGTACGCAGTACTTCAGGTGTGACCTCACCAATATCCTGGACAGTTGTAGCAGGACTTCTCTGCTTTTATACTCTATCCCTCTTGCAATAAATGCCAACATTCCATTTGTCTTCCTGATTACTTGCTGTACCTGCATACTAACTTTTTGTGTTTCATGCACAAGGAACCCCAGGTCCCTCTGTACTGCAGCATTTTGCAATTTTTCTCCATTTGAGTTATAATTTGCTTTTCTATTTTTCTGCCAAAGTGGATAACCTCACATTTTCCCACATTATACTCCATCTGCCAAATTTTTGCTCACTCACTTAGCCTGTCAATATCCCTTTGCAGATTTTTTGTAACCCCACAATTTGCATAGGATATACGGCACAGAAACAGGCTATTCAGCCCAACCAGTTCATGCCGGCGTTTATGCTCCACTCGAGCCTCCTCCCATCTTTCCTCATCTAAATCTATCAGCGTAACCCTCTATTCCCATCTCCCTCATATGCTTGTCCAGCCTCCCCTTAAATGCATCTATACTATTTGCTTCAACCACTCCCTGTGGTAGCAAGTTCCACATTCTCACCACTCTTTGGGTAAATAAGTTTCTTTTGAATTCCCTATTGGATTTCTTGGTGACTTGCCCTCTAGTTATGCTCTTTCCCACAAATGGAAACATTCTCTCTGTATCCACTCTATCAAAACCTTTCATAATTTTAAAGACCTCTATTAAGTCACCCCTCGGCCTGTCTATGTCCTCTTGAAGTCTATCACTATCCTCACTGTTCACTATACTTCCAAGTTTTGTGTCATCTGCAAATTTTTAAATTGTGCCCTGTACACCCAAGTCCAAATCATTAATATATATCAAGAAAAGGTACCGAACCCTGGGGAACACCACTATGTACCTTTCTCCAGTTCGAAAAACAACCGGCATGAGCTTGACAGGCCGAATGGCCTCCTTCTGTGTTGTAACTATTTTATGATTCCATGAGCCAACTTCCCATCCTGGTCCCCATATTAGCTGACAGAGTGAATGGTTCCCTGTTCTCAGGTACTTTCAAACCTGCTGTCATCATCCCCCCCCGCCCGTCCTCCCCCACACCCCCCTGCTCAAAGTTCCCACCCGCGATCATCCTATCCAAGTGGAGCTGAGTCCATGATCAGATCAGCCATGATCTTATTAAATGGTGGAGCAGGTTCGAGGGATCAGGTGGCTTACACCTGCTCCTATTTCTTATGTTCTTATCTTTGCAAACCTCCACCCCAGCTTCAATCTCACTTTCCTTTTCACGTGTTATTGCCTCCCAAATCTGTGCCCACCTCTCTCCATACCTCTGTTAGAATCTCGCCAAAGAATTTTCTGGCCCTGCCATAGAACTGATTTGGCCTTTACCAAAGTCGCAAACAACATCCTCTGTGACTGCAACCATTGGACTTGAAGGGAATCAAGGGATATGGGGATCAGGCGGGAAAGTGGAGTTGAGGTCGAAGATCAGCCATGATCTTATTGCATGGCGGAGCAGGCTCGAGGGGCTGAATGGCCTACTCCTGCTCCTATTTATTGCATATTTAGGTTTATTCCTCCTCAAACTCTCTGTGGCCTTTGACATGGTCCACCACATCATGCTCCTCCAATGCCTTAGACCAGCTCAGTGGAACTGCCCTCACGGTGGTTGCACTCTTACCTATCCGATCATGGCCAGAGCATCTCCATCAATGGTTTCTCTTCCTGCACAAGCACCATTATTTCTGAAGTTCCCCAAGGATCAATCCTTAGGAGCCAAAATTGGTGGAAGTTGCGCCCGCAGCCGCCGAAGTTCCGCCGGAAATGTAGTTTTTCTGGGCGATTCCTCTGGCCTCCGATCGACCTGCCACCTGCCAGAAGGACCGCTGGCAAAAAGCAGGTCTGAGCTGGCGGTGAGTCGGGCGGCAGGGAGAAGGGCTCCGAGTGCTGCAGTGCTGCACATCGCGGCTATGGTGCAGGTGCTGGACCATCATCAGTGGGACTGAGGGAAAAAAGTTAGGTGGATGTTGCTTTACTTTATTGCTGTGGTCATGTTTAATTTGGATGTGATAAAAAAGACTGAATGTGTCTAGGCTGATGGAAACTTTTTTTCTTTGATCTTGCTGAGCGATGTTCATTGAGAAGCCCAATGACGAAGGCAAAATAATTATGAATAAGTGAAAAGTCACATTTTGTCCAGCCAAGCTGATTAATTAATTCTGTGACACAGTCCTGCAAGAAGTTCTCAGAGAAGCACTACAAATAACATAGAGGGTGAGAGGGTTAGGGTTAGAATGTAAGCCTGAGACAGCTGCAGACTCTGACAACATTTGTATGGGAGGAAAAGGGTATAAAGTTACAGCTATTCAACTTTATGGTCAGCGTGATTACAGAGCAAACAGAGGAAGGACAACAGTCAATAGAACACAGCAAGAGACAGGCACCGCGGTGACTCAGTGGCCTACTGTTGAGGCTTCAACAAATAGACTGTCAATATCGCTTTGTTAATGTGTTTCTCTTTGTACTGCCAGGAAACTACTTTATAAAATCTGTTCTGATTCATCACAAAAGACCTGTACCCAGCGTGCTTTGTTGTGGTGATGGCCATAAGTCAATTCTGAGAGATGTAATAAATCTGACAGATTGAATAACCCTCACAGCACATAAAGAGTAATGTGATGGCCCTTAACCCGCACAGAAAGAGTTCAGCTATGTTTCTCCATATGACTCCGTTGAAGGGAAGGTGTGATGGACGAAGCGGCAATGAGTAGTGAGTGAAATATGGTAAAGGCTCAGTGTAGCTGCTCTCCATGAGTTATGAGAGCATTTAATACGGAACATATTTAGGCGCATATTGTGACTGCGCCGAGGGTGTGGGATTATGTCAGGCTGAATAAACATGAGGTAGAAGATGTTCAGAAATGGTGCATCGCTGCAACTGATCGTCACATGAGGTATGGAACACGGGAAAAGGCATTTAATGTACTGCAATGTAACTGTTGACCATTTTATCTCAGGGGTGGCACTCCGCCATGTTTGGCCTCGGAAAAAGAGGGTTGAAGTTCAAGCCTTAAGGTCTGCCCTACAAGTAGGTAAAGTGAGAGTAATTGAATGGCAGCCTTCCTGCATTGGTGACCCTTCCTTGTCATGTTGCGATGGCCTGATGACAGGACCCATTATACAGTGCAGTCATTTGTGGATGGGAAGATATTCCTGATAAAGCAGATGACCTGAGGGATAGATGTGTGTTTCTCACACGGCACTAAATATGATGTTAAGATCAGACACTCACCAAGAAAGGGTCAACAATGTGAGTGTATTTACAAGTGCACAATAACAAAGGTTACATAACATTATTACATTTACACCACCAACACCCACCGCTCTACCCGGCACCACTCCCCACCCCCCCCCGAAGCGATGCCCAAGCTCTTCTTCCTCGCCCCGCCTACACCACGGTGTGTTGCTCCCCTGCCCCTCACTGCCTCTGGTTGACGAGCTTGTGCAGGAGGGCAGCAGGATGTCTGCAGACATGGTTTTACCGGTCTTCATTGCTGGTTTCTGGCCACTCATCATCAATGATGAAACGAATGGCTGCTCAACAGTTTGTGTGTCTCAATTTCTCAGACTGACCTCTCTGCAACTCAGACTGCCCCCTCTCCAGCCTCCAACTCTCTCCTCTCCAATCTCAACTCTGTCCTCTCCAACCTCCGACTCTCTCCTCTACAACCTCCGACTCTTTCCTCTCCAACCTCCGACTCTCTCCTCTCCAATCTCCATCTCAAACTCTCCCCTCTCACAGCTGGAAGAAAGTGGTGTGCCTTTATGTGCAAGCACAGAAGACCCAGCAGCCTCAAACATGGCAGAAATGATGTGATGTTGGATAAAAATACACAGAAAAAAATTTGGCATGTCTAATGCATGCGCATTGGAGGGCCTCCGAAGATCCCCAAGTGGAGAGGCCTCCAACTGCCGCACACTGATGACGCCGGCCACTCACTCCCGCTCCTGCCCACCGACTCCCGCTGCCTGACGCTGCCGCCCACACAACGGAGCCGAAAATGGCTTCCGATGGGACCCGGCGGCAGCGGGCGGCAAAAAGGTAGGTGCCGCCCGGGGACCGCCGAGAAATGGGCGGGCCTTACCGCCGACCAATTTCAGCTCCTTGGTCTGCTATTCAAGAAAGGAGGGAGAGAGAAAACAGTGAACAACAGGCCAGTGAGCCTGACATCAGTCGTCGGGAAAATGTTGGAATCTATTGTTAAGAAAGTGGTAACAGGGCACTTAGAAAATTATAATATGATTAGGCGGAGTTAACATGGCTTTATGAAAGGAAAATAGTGTTTGACAAATTTATTAGCGTTTTGAGGAGTTAACTAGCTTGGTAGATAAAGGGGAACCAGTGGATGTAATGCCAAATGAAAGATTGTTGCATAAGGTAAGGGTTCATGGAGTTGGGGGTAATATATTTGCATGGATGGAGGATTGGTTAACGGAGAGAAACAGAATGTAGGGATAAACTGATCATTTTCAGATTGGCAGGCTTTAACTAGTGGGATGCCGCAAGGATCAGTGCTTGGGACTCAGCTATTTACAATCTATATTAATGACCTAGATGAAGGGACCAAGTGCAATATATCCAAGTTTGCTGATGAATCAAAGCTAGGTGGGAAAGTTATCTGTGAGGTCACAAAGAGCCTGCAAAGGGATATCATCATCATCATCATAGGCAGTCCCTCGAAATCGAGGAAGACTTGCTTCCATTCTAAACGTGATACAGATAGATTAAGTGAGTGGGCTATAAGTGGCAGATGGAGTATAATGTGGGGAAATGTGAGGTATTCACTTTGGTAGGAGGAAGAGAAAATCAGATTATTATTTAAAAGGTGAGAAACTGATAAATATTGGGGTTCAGTGAGATTTAGGTGTCCTCGTACAGGAAACATAGATTTAGCATACAGGCACAGCAAGCAATTAGGAAGGCAAATGGCATGTTGTCCTTTATTGCTAAAAGGTTGGAGTACAAGAGTAAGGGGGTTAGAAATTTACCTGCACCGGAAACGGGGCACACCCACCAGTTTTGATGTGTTCTGGCCACCGCAATGGATGCGATGGCCTATCCGGCAAAATTAAGCTCTTCGTCGTTTTGTTCCAGCGGGGTGGAAGTAGGGGTGGAGCGGAGTGACCGTCACTAGTGGGATGGAAGTGGGGGCGGGATGGAGTAGCCGCCATGTCACAACATCTCTCCCCCTGCTGCTAACTCTGCATTTATTCCAGGGAGGGATTTGGCTAGCCAGGCTGCCTGTTGGCGGCCCAGCCGAACCGGAGGCATAATTATCGGGCTGACCGGACAGTCGGCCGACAACAAAAAATAACATGGCGGTCGCGGCAGTGCGCCCTCCCTTTTAAGGGTGGCCGCTCCACCATTTCCCACACAGTGTACCGACAGAAAAAGCTATTGGGGGCACCGGCCAGCGGTGGCTCAGCTGCAGCGGGGCAATTCTGGAAAAGGGGGTCCCCGTCAGATGGTAAGGGGTCGGCGCGTGCATGCGGTAGCGGGAAAACTGGCAGAACGGTCTCAGACACCGCTCCGCTCCTGAGGAAGGGCAATTTTGAAAATGGTGGCTCCTCCATGGATTCCAACTGTATTCCATCACACTCCTGACTTGTGCCTTTTAGATGGTGGGAAGACTTTGGGGAGTCAGGAGGTGAGACACTCGCCGCAGAATACTCTGACCTGCGTTTGTTGCCACAGTATTTGTGTGGCTGGTCCACATAAAGTTAAGTTTCTGGTTAATGGTGACCCGAATGTTACTTGCCATTTATCAGCCCAAGCCTGAATGTCATCCAGGTCTTGCTTCATGCAGGCATGGACTGCTTCATTTTCTGAGGAGTTGCGAATGGAACTGAACACTGTGCAATCATCAGCAAACATCCCCATTTATGACCTTATGATGGAGGAAGGATCATTGATGAAGCAGCTGAAGATTGTTGGGCCTAGGACACTGTGACATGGTATGATTCTGTGAGTATGACTATGTCAGGCTATTGCTTGACTAGTCTGTGGGGCAGCTCGCCCAATTTTAGTACAAGTCCACAGATGTTAGTGAGGAGGACTTTGCAGGGTTGACTGGGCTGGGTGTGCCATTGTCATTGTTATGTATGTAAACATTGTAACTGTGTAAGACTTGCCACCAGAGGGTGCAATTGTTGGAGGCTCAAGGGTCATCTGCACACCTCGTGCAAGGGAGAATAAAAAAGGTTGCTTGCCATGCTGCTTGGGCACTTTGAAGTTGTATTAAAGAGACTAAGGTCACATCAGTTTTAGCTCACAGTACTCAGTCTTGTGGCGTTCTTCCATACTTACCAATTGGCGACGAGTAACAGATTATGAACTTTCATGCGGTCATGGCTGCCGTTGGTATTTTAAAGAGATTTGTAGAGGGTGATGATTGGAAAGCCTTCGTTGTGCGTCTCGACCAGTACTTCGTGGCCAACGAGCTGGATGGGGACGATACAGTGATCAAGCGCAGGGCGATTCTCCTCACCGTGTGTGGGTCCACAATATACAGCTTCATCAAGAATCTGCTAGCACTGGGGAAACCAGCGGAGAAGACATATACAGAGTTGTGTACGCTGGTTCGGGAACACCTCAAGCCGAAGGAGAGCATCTTAATGGCCAGATATCGCTTCTACACACACCACCGCTCCGAGGGTCAGGACGTGGCGAGTTATGTCGCCAACCTGAGACGCCTTGCGGGAACTTGCGAATTTGCTGGATTTTTGGGGGAAAATGCTGCAGGACTTTTTTGCACTTGGCATCGGCCACGAGCTCATTCTTCGCAAGCTGCTGTCCGCCGAATCCCTCGACCTGAGCAAGGCCATCACGATAGCCCAGGCATTCATATCCACGAGCGATAATACCAGACAGATATCTTCCCAGCATTGAAGCCCACTGGCAAGTACTGTGCATAAAATAATGTCACTAGCAGGCAGAACTGCATATGGCAGGGCCTACACGTCTGCAGCTACAAGACCTAGGATGACTCAGAGTCCGCCATGGGGTGTGAATGCAAATCCATTAGCACCATGTTGGCGCTGCAGGGGTAATCATCGAGCCCATCAATGTCGATTCAAGCACTACGTGTGCAAAGGCTGAGAAACAATGGGGCACCTCCAGCAAATGTGCAAGAGTGCTGCAACTCACCACGTGGCAGAGTCGGCAGAGGATGATCAATCCAGCGCAGATCACGCAGAACAAACAACAGAGGCAACTCAACCCGAGGAAGAAGTGTATGGGGTACACACCTTCACCACCAAGAGCCCTCCTATTATGCTGAATGTCAAGTTGAATGGTATTCCGGTATCAATGGAGTTGGACACGGGGGCAAGTCAGTCAATTATGAGCCAGAAGGCTTTTGAGAAACTGTGAGGCAACAAGGCACAAAGTCCCAAACTGAGCTCGATTTAGACAAAGCTGCGCACCTACACCAAAGAGCTCATACTAGTCATTGGCAGTGCAGCAGTTAAGGTATCGTATGATGGAGCTGTGCATGATTTATCACTGTGGATTGTACCAGGCGATGGTCCAACGCTATTCGGCAGAAGCTGGCTGGGAAAGATTCGATGGAACTGGGACGACATCAAAGCACTATCTTCAGTGGATGATGCCTCATGCGCCCAAGTGCTGAGCAAGTTTCCGTCGCTATTTGAACCAGGCATCGGCAACTTCACAGGCGCCAAGGTGCAGATCCATCTAATCCCCGATGCAAGGCTCGTTCAACACAAGGCCCGAGCAGTTCCATATATGATGAGGGAGAAAGCCGAGATTGAACTGGACAGACTTCAACGAGAGGGAATCATATCTCCAGTCAAGTTCAACGAGTGGGCCAGTCCGATTGTTCCGGTGTTGAAAAGCGATGGCACAGTCAGAATCTGCGGAGACTACAAGGTAACGATCAACAGAGTCTCGTTACAGGACCAATAACTGCTATCATAGAAACATAGAAACATAGAAAATAGGTGCAGGAGCAGGCCATTCAGCCCTTCTAGCCTGCACCGCCATTCAATGAGTTCATGGCTGAACATGAATCTTCAGTACCCGCTTCCTGCTTTCTCGCCATACCCCTTGATCCCCCGAGTAGTAAGGACTTCATCTAACTCCCTTTTGAATATATTTAGTGAATTGGCCTCAACTACTTTCTGTGGTAGAGAATTCCACAGGTTCACCACTCTCTGGGTGAAGAAGTTTCTCCTAATCTTGGTCCTAAATGGCTTACCCCTTATCCTTAGACTGTGACCCCTGGTTCTGGACTTCCCCAACATTGGGAACATTCTTCCTGCATCTAAACTGTCTAAACCCGTCAGAATTTTAAACGTTTCTATGAGGTCCCCTCTCATTCTTCTGAACTCCAGTGAATACAAGCCCAGTTGATCCAGTCTTTCTTGATAGGTCAGTCCCACCATCCCGGGAATCAGTCTGGTGAATCTTCGCTGCACTCCCTCAATAGCAAGAATGTCCTTCCTCAAGTTAGGAGACCAAAACTGTACACAATACTCCAGGTGTGGCCTCACCAAGGCCCTGTACAACTGTAGCAACACCTCCCTGCCCCTGTACTCAAATCCCCTCGCTATGAAGGCCAACATGCCATTTGCTTTCTTAACCGCCTGCTGTACCTGCATGCCAACCTTCAATGACTGATGTACCATGACACCCAGGTCTCGTTGCACCTTCCCTTTTCCTAATCTGTCACCATTCAGATAATAGTCTGTCTCTCTGTTTTTACAACCAAAGTGGATAACCTCACATTTATCCACATTATACTTCATCTGCCATTCATTTGCCCACTCACCTAACCTATCCAAGTCACTCTGCAGCCTCATAGCATCCTCCTCGCAGCTCACACTGCCACCCAACTTAGTGTCATCCGCAAATTTGGAGATACTAAATTTAATCCCCTCGTCTAAATCATTAATGTACAATGTAAACAGCTGGGGCCCCAGCACAGAACCTTGCGGTACCCCACTAGTCACTGCCTGCCATTCTGAAAAGTACCCATTTACTCCTACTCTTTGCTTCCTGTCTGACAACCAGTTCTCAATCCATGTCAGCACACTATCCCCAATCCCATGTGCTTTAACTTTGCACATTAATCTCTTGTGTGGGACCTTGTCAAAAGCCTTCTGAAAGTCCAAATATACCACATCAACTGGTTCTCCTTTGTCCACTTTACTGGAAACATCCTCAAAAAATTCCAGAAGATTTGTCAAGCATGATTTCCCTTTCACAAATCCATGCTGACTTGGACCTATCATGTCACCATTTTCCAAATGTGCTGCTATGACATCCTTAATAATTGATTCCATCATTTTACCCACTACTGTGGTCAGGCTGACCGGTCTATAATTCCCTGTTTTCTCTCTCCCTCCTTTTTTAAAAAGTGGGGTTACATTGGCTACCCTCTACTCGATAGGAACTGATCCAAAGTCAATGGAATGTTGGAAAATGACTGTAAATGCATCCGCTATTTCCAAGGCCACCTCCTTAAGTACTCTGGGATGCAGTCCATCAGGCCCTCGGGATTTATCGTCCTTCAATCCCATCAATTTCCCCAACACAATTTCCCGACTAATAAAGATTTCCCTCAGTTCCTCTTCCTTACGAGACCCTCTGACTCCTTTTATATCTGGAAGGTTGTTTGTGTCCTCCTTAGTGAATACCGAACCAAAGTACTTGTTCAATTGGTCTGCCATTTCTTTGTTCCCCGTTATGACTTCCCCTGATTCTGACTGCAGGGGACCTACGTTTGTCTTTACTAACCTTTTTCTCTTTACATACCTATAGAAACTTTTGCAATCCGCCTTAATGTTCCCTGCAAGCTTCTTCTCGTACTCCATTTTCCCTGCCCTAATCAAACCTTTGTCCTCCTCTGCTGAGTTCTAAATTTCTCCCAGTCCCCGGGTTTGCTGCTATTTCTGGCCAATTTGTATGCCACTTCCTTGGCTTTAATACTATCCCTGATTTCCCTTGATAGCCACGGTTGAGCCACCTTCCCTTTTTTATTTTTACGCCAGACAGGAATGTACAATTGTTGTAATTCATCCATGCGGTCTCTAAATGTCTGCCATTGCCCATCCACAGTCAACCCCTTAAGTATCATTCGCCAATCTATCCTAGCCAATTCACGCCTCATACCTTCAAAGTTACCCTTCTTTAAGTTCTGGACCATGGTCTCTGAATTAACTGTTTCATTCTCCATCCTAATGCAGAATTCCACCATATTATGGTCACTCTTCCCCAAGGGGCCTCGCACAATGAGATTGCTAATTAATCCTCTCTCATTACACAACACCCAGTCTAAGATGGCCTCCCCCCTAGTTGGTTCCTCGACATATTGGTCTAGAAAACCATCCCTTATGCACTCCAGGAAATCCTCCTCCATCGTATTGCTTCCAGTTTGGCTAGCCCAATCTATGTGCATATTAAAGTCACCCATTATAACTGCTGCACCTTTATTGCATGCACCCCTAATTTCCTGTTTGATGCCCTCCCCAACATCACTACTACTGTTTGGAGGTGTGTACACAACTCCCACTAACGTTTTTTGCCCTTTGGTGTTCTGCAGCTCTACCCATATAGATTCCACATCATCCAAGCTAATGTCTTTCCTAACCATTGCATTAATCTCCTCTTTAACCAGCAATGCTACCCCACCTCCTTTTCCTTTTATTCTATCCTTCCTGAATGTTGAATACCCCTGGATGTTGAGTTCCCAGCCCTGATCATCCTGGAGCCACGTCTCCGTAATCCCAATCACATCATATTTGTTAACATCTATTTGCACAGTTAATTCATCCACCTTATTGCGGATACTCCTTGCATTAAGACACAAAGCCTTCAGGCTTGTTTTTTTAACACCCTTTGTCCTTTTAGAATTTTGCTGTACAGTGGCCCTTTTTGTTCTTTGCCTTGGGTTTCTCTGCCCTCCACTTTTCCTCATCTCCTTTCTGTCTTTTGCTTTTGCCTCCTTTTTGTCTCCCTCTGTCTACCTGCATTAGTTCCCATCCCCCTGCCATATTAGTTTAACTCCTCCCCAACAGCACTAGCAAACACTCCCCCTAGGACATTGGTTCCGGTCCTGCCCAGGTGCAGACCGTCCGGTTTGTACTGGTCCCACCTCCCCCAGAACCGGTTCCAATGCCCCAGGAATTTGAATCCCTCCCTGCTGCACCACTGCTCAAGCCACGTATTCATCTGCGCTATCCTGCGATTCCTACTCTGACTAGCACGTGGCACTGGTAGCAATCCCGAGATTACTACTTTTGAAGTCCTACTTTTTAATTTAGCTCCTAGCTCCTTCAATTCGTTTCGTAGGACCTCATCCCTTTTTTTACCCATGTCGTTGGTACCAATGTGCACCACGACAACTGGCTGTTCTCCCTCCCATTTCAGAATGTCCTGCACCCGCTCCGAGACATCCTTGACCCTTGCACCAGGGAGGCAACATACCATCCTGGAGTCTCGGTTGCGGCCGCAGAAACACCTATCTATTCCCCTCACCATTGAATCCCCTATCACTATCGCGCTCCCACTCTTTTTCCTGCCCTCCTGTGCAGCAGAGCCAGCCACGGTGCCATGAACTTGGCTGCTGCTGCCCTCCCCTGATGAGTCATCCCCCCCCAACAGTACTCAAAGCGGTGTATCTGTTTTGCAGGGGGATGACCACAGGGGACCCCTGCACTACCTTCCTTGCACTTCTCTTCCTGCTGGTCTTCCATTCGTTATCTGGCTGAGGACCCTTCTCCTGCGGTAAGACCAACTCACTACACGTGATACTCACGTCATTCTCAGCATCGTGGATGCTCCAGAGTGAATCCACCCTCAGCTCCAATTCCGCAACGCGGACCGTCAGGAGCTCGAGGCGGATACACTTCCCGCACACGTAGTCGTCAGGGACACCGGAAGTGTCCCTGAGTTCCCACATGGTACAGGAGGAGCATAACACCCGACCGAGCTCTCCTGCCATGACTTAACCCTTAGATACACTTAAATTGGCAACAACAATGCTAAAAGTTACTGACTGATATAAAAAAAAAGAAAAACTACTCACCAATCACCAGCCAATCACTTACCCCCTAGGCTGTGACGTCACCTTTCTGTTTCTTTCTACTTCTTTTTTGCCTTCTCCTTGTAGCTGCACAAGTACGCCTCACCAACGAACTCCCGACGCCTCTCGCGGCCTTTTATAGGCCTCTGCTGATCCCCAGACTCACGCCTCACCAACGAACTCCCGACGCCTCTCGCGGCCTTTTATAGGCCTCTGCTGATCCCCGGACTCACGCCTCACCAACGAACTCCCGACGCCTCTCGCGGCCTTTTATAGGCCTCTGCTGATCCCCAGACTCACGCCTCACCAACGAACTCCCGACGCCTCTCGCGGCCTTTTATAGGCCTCTGCTGATGCCCGGACTCACGCCTCACCAACGAACTCCCGACGCCTCTCGCGGCCTTTTATAGGCCTCTGCTGATCCCCGGACTCACGCCTCACCAACGAACTCCCGACGCCTCTCGCGGCCTTTTATAGGCCTCTGCTGATCCCCGGACTCACGCCTCACCAACCTCCAAGGTGGATGACCTGTTCGCAACATTAGCAGGGGGAAGTCGTTCACCAAGCTGGATCTAACCTCCGCCTACATGACACAGGAGCTGGTTGAATCTTCGAAAAGATTGACGTGCATCAACACGCACAAAGGACTGTTTATATATCACAGATGCCCTTTTGGGATTCGCTCGGCCGCTGCCATCTTCCAGAGGAACATGGAGAGTTTGCTGAAATCGGTTCCGCGCACCGTTGTGTTTCAAGACAACATCATGATCACCGGTCATGACACCACCGAACACCTGCACAACCTGGAAGAGGTTCTAAGTCGACTAGACAGAGTGGGACTCAGGCTGAAATGCTCCAAGTGTGTTTTCCTGGCACCAGAGGTCGAATTTTTGGGGAGAAAGATTGCGGCAGACAGCATCAGACCCACGGACTCAAAGACAGAGACCATCAATAATGTACCCAGACCACAGAATGTGACGGAGCTGCGTTCGTTGCCTGGACTCCTCAACTATTTTGGTAACTTTCTACCCGGGTTAAGCACCTTGCTGGAACCGTTGTACATGTTGCTATGTAAGGGTGACAATTGGGTTTGGGGTAAATCTCAAGAGACAGCCTTTGAGAAGGCCAGAAACCTACTTAGTTCTAATAAGTTACTTGTACTGTATGACCCGTGTAAATGATTAGTGCTAGCTTGTGATGCATCTTCGTATGGGGTCGGCTGTGTGTTACAGCAAACCAATGTATCGGACAAACTTCAACCCTGGTTGCATACGTGTCTAGAAGTCTGTCTAAGGCTGAAAGAGCCTACAGTATGGTCGAGAAAGAGGCGTTAGCATGTGTATATGGGGTTGAGAAAATGTACTAATACCTATTTGGATTTCGGTTTGAGCTTGAAACCGACCACAAACCGCTCATTTCACTGTGTTCAGAAAGCAAAGGTATAAACACGAATGCTTCATCCTGCATCCAAAGATGGGCACTAACATTGTCCGCCTATGACTATGTTATCCGCCACAGACCAGGCACGGTGCTGATGCCCTCAGCCGGCTACCATTGCCCACTACCAGGGTGGAAATGGCACAGCCCACAGACTTGCTTCTGGTCATGGATGCTTTTGAGAGCGAGGGGTCACCATCACTGCTCGCCAGATCAGGACCTGGACCAGCCAGGATCCTGTGCTATCACTTGTAAAAAGTTGCGTCCTCAATGGGAGCTGGTCGGCCGTTCCCGAGGAAATGCAAGACGAAATTAAGCCGTTTCACCGATGCAAAGATGAAATGTCCATCCAGTCGGATTGTCTTTTATGGGGTAATTGCGTGGTTTTGCCAAAAAAAGGCAGGGAAACTTTTATACTCGACTTACACAATACCCACCCAGGCATAGTCATGATGAAGGCTATAGCCAGGTCGCATGTTCGGTGGCCCGGCATTGACTTAGAGTCATGCGTACGCCAGTGCAACACGTGCTCACAACTGAGCAATGCACCAAGGGAGGTTCCACTGAGTCTGTGGTCATGACCCTCCAAGCCATGGTCCAGGATCCATGTAGATTTTGCTGGCCCCTTTCTCAGAAAGATGTTTTTAGTTGTAGTGGACGCTTACTTTAAATGGATTGAATGCGTAATCATTTTATCCAGCACATCCACTGCCACCACTGAAAGCCTCCGGGCTATGTTCACCCCGCATGGCTTGCCCGACGACCTTGTCAGTGACAATGGACTGTGTTTCACCAGCTCGGAATTCAACGAGTTTATGACCCGCAATGGCATCAAGCATGTCAGGTCTGCCCCGTTTAAGCCCGCATCCAACAGTCAAGCGGAATGGGCAGTCCAAACCATCAAGCAGAGCTTGAAACACGTGATGGAAGGCTCCTTGCAGACCCGCTTATCTCGGGTTCTGCTCAGCTACCGGACGCGACCCCACTCGCTCACTGGGGTTCACCTGCAGAATTGTTAATGAAGAGAGCACTCAAAACCAAGCTCTCCCTAGTCCACCTGGATCTAAATGATCATGTGGAAACCTGGCGTCACCGGCAAAACATGTACCACGATCGCGCGGCTGTATCGCGTGACATTGATGTTAACGACCCTGTGTTTGTCCTGAATTATGGTCATAGTCCTAAATGGGTTGCTGGCACTGCCTTGGCCAAGGAGGGGAATAGAGTGTTTACAGTCAAACTATTGAATGGACAAACGTGCAGAAAGCATTTGGATCAGACCAAACTGCGGTTCACCGACAACCAGGAACAACCTGAAGAGGACATTACCATCATCGATCCACCAACACACACCCAACTAGCAATCGACCTCGCTGTCAATCAAGAGGATGAACCCACCATTCCCAACAGTCCTGTCAGACCAGCCGCGTCGCAGTGCAGCAATGGTCCGACCAACTCACCCATGCCAGAGTTTGAACTCAGACGATCAACCAGGGAGCGTAGGGCGCCAAATCATCTCAACTTGTAAATAATTTGCATTAAAGACTTTGGGGGGAGTGATGTTATGTATGTAAACATTGTAACCGTGCAAGACTTGCCACGAGAGGGCGCAACTGTTGGAGACCCAAGGGTCACCTGCACACCTCGTGCAAGGGAGTATAAAAGGTTGTCTGCTATGCTGCTTGGGCACTCTGGAGTTGTATTAAAGAGACTGAGGTCACATTAGTTTTAGCTCACAGTACTCAGTCTTGTGGAGTTCTTCCATACTTAACAGTTGTGTCCAAAGCTGATGCCGACATCGATGCCGGGTGGTCCGTCTGGTTTTATTTCTATTATTTTTTTATGTAGCGGTTTGTTACAACTGAGTGGCTTGCCAGGCCATTTGAGGGGGCAGTTAAGAGTCAACCACATTGCTGTGGGTCTGGGGTCACATATAGGCCAGACTAGATAAGGGCGGCAGAGTTTGCTTCCCTAAAGGACATTAGTGAACCAGATGGTTTTTAACGACAAACCAGTAGTTTCATGGTCACCATTACTGACACTAGAATTTTATTCCAGATTTTAAAACATTTTGTGTAATCTGAATTTTAATTCCACAGCTGCCGTGATGGGATTTGAACTCACGTCTCCATATTATTAGTCCAGGCCTCTGGCTTACTAATCCCGTAACTTAACCATTATGTTCTTATCATCCCCTCCTCTTCCTCATCTACATGCTACCCCTCAGCAACATTATCCAAAAATAGATGAAGAGAAACATATAATGAGATGTATTCTCTCGGGTAGAACTTGGTATGCATTGAAAACTAGGTACAGATTATACCTATTTAATAGTGGGACGGCCTTTTGCACAATCTGCGCATGTGTTGGCCCCACTGCTAAATTGTGGGGCTCATTTTTTAGGTGTCCTGGGAAGTTTTCCATGCTGCAAGATGTCACTACCCCTGTACCTTGCTCTCCAACATGTGGCCGACTTACCTACAACACACTGAATAATGTAGTAAAAATATATTTTTTACAGATTGACCACATACACGTAAAAGTACTTTATCAGCATGGTGGCACAGCTCCTTGGGACAAAAGGCAAAACTACATTAAACCTGCAGCTGAAAATAAAATGTATTTATCCTAAAATGACAGTTCCAAATGCAGGAACATGGTGAAGGAATACACAGCTCTACATTTCTACTTGATATTTGTTCTCTGGAAGACTGCCACATCACTGGCTGTTAGTGCTGGAAGTGCATATCACATTCACACACACTCTGACTGAGGTGTTGCTCTTGCTAAAAAGGAAGCCTATACTATTTGCAGCAATTTTCCATCCGATGTTATTAGATCAAGATGAATTCCTATACTGTTTTCAGTGGTGCATTACAGAAACCTGTCCAAAGTCACATGAAATGCAGAATGGGAATGTAATGGTTTGATGAAAAGATTGAAGCAGTGCACCCTAAAAATTATGTTACATGGAACTTATTTCACTGGTTATGGCAACCAAGAATTAATGACTAATGCACAGCACTGCAGGCCTCACCTGACAGATTTCTCTCCATATGTCGCACTGAATACAGCCACATGGATGCTTTTGGCACTGGCATAAAATACGGGTGCTAATCTAAGGATTCATCTACAACTATCGCCATTTTCACTGAGGTGCGGAGAGGGCTTGGAGCGGAGGAAAGGAGAAAGGGATTAATATGTACAGATTACTTGTTTGTAGGACATGAGATTTGAACTCTGACTAAATTTTGAGAGTGTAGTCATGACAGAAAATTGAACTCCATCCTAGTCATAGTAGCTCAAAATGTTCCCACTGGAGGGGAAAAAACTGCAGTTAATCCATTTCCAGTGTGGATTGATCCAAGATAGGTGTGTAAATGAGCAACTTTCCACAGCAGAGGAGTCCATCCATGATAAATTTAACTGCAGTATGTGGGGGTTTGTGGACCGGATGACCACACCTATAGGACACGTCTCTGCCTTGTGACACTCCGGCTCAGAGTCATTGAGCTGGAGTGCGAGTTAGAGATACTCCGACACATAATGGAGATTCTAGAGATACTGATCCTAGTAACAGGTAATGGAGGGGGAGGAATTTCAGGACAGTTTACTCTAGAGTACAGTAGACACCTCAAATCGCTGGAGAAATTCCATCAACGCTGCCTCCGCAAGATCCTGCAAATCCCCTGGGAAGATAGAAGCACCGTCAGTGTTCTCGACCAGGCCAACATCCCCAGCATCGAAGTACTGACCACACTCGACCAGCTCCGTTGGGCGGGCCACATTATCCGCATGCCGGACACAAGACTCCCAAAGCAAGCGCTCAGCTCGGAACTCCTACACGGCAAGCGAGCCCCAGGTGGGCAGATGAAGCGTTTCAAGGACACCCTCAAAGCCTCCTTGATAAAGTGCAACATCCCCACCGATATCTGGGAGTCCCTGGCCAAAGACCGCCCTAAGTGGAGGAAGCATCCGGGAGGGCGCTGAGCACCTCGAGTCTCGTCGCCAAGAGCATGCAGAAAACAAGTGCAGGCAATGGAAGGAGCGTGCGGCAAACCAGACTCCCCACCCACCCTTTCCTCCAATGACTGTCTGTTCCACCTGCGACAAAGACTGTAATTCCCGAATTGGACTGTTCAGTCACCTGAGAACTCACTTTCGGAGTGGAAGCAAGTCTTCGTCGATTTCGAGGGATTGCCTATGATGGGTCATTCCTCAGAGGAAAGCACAGCTGCAGGAAGGGAGAGCGTGACTGTGAGTCAGCAGGGTAGGGGGAACCAAGGGAGATAGAGAAGGAGATTCTAGAGATACTGATCCTAGTAACAGGTACGAGGCACTTACTGCCTTTGAGGATAAGGATGAAGGCTGCAGTTGGATGTCCAGAATGCTAACCATGGCACCATAGAGCAGGTGGCAGTCCAAGGGGAGGAGTGCAATGTAGTTGTTAGGGATTTGATTAATAAGGGGCTCACACCGGAGATTAGTATAACCTTACCATGCCAAAGCACCGGATCTGCATCAGTCAAGACTAACTGCTGCCAGGATAACGGAAATCTCAAAGCGATTGGAAATGGGAAGAGGAGGATGCATTTCTCATGGTCCATGTTGGGATGAACAACATAGATAAGAGTAGGCAGGAGGTCCTGCAAAGGTAGTATCAGGAGTTAAGAGCTAAATTAAAAAGCAGGACCACAAGGATGGTAATCTCAAGAAAATTAACCGAGCCACGTGCAAATTGAACAAGAAGATCAGGAATGTGAATACGTGGCCAAAGGAGTGGTGTGAGAAAGAGGGGCTCCATTTTCTGGGTCACTGGCACCAGTACGGGGACATGAAGAAGCTGTACCATTGGGACGGGCTGCACCTGAACCTGGTTGGGACCAAGAGCCTAGCGGAAAGGATAAATAGGGTGGTGAAAAGGACTTTGGGATAGATTTTCCGCTTTTGTGCAGATTGCCCAAAAATGGGCGTTATTTCCGGTGTGGGCGGTAAAAATAGGTTTTCAGATCGCCAGCTTGTCGCCCATTCTCAAAGCTCCTTGTCATGTATGTAACCACAATGTAACACCACTGTATTACTGTATACACTCAATCTAGATGCACACCTTGACCATAAGGGGTGAACTTGTGGGAGACACTCCTTACCTGATCACTCAGGTATATAACGGGAGGTCCCACGCAGGGTCATCACTTCTGGAGTCCTGAAATAAAGAGTTAAGATCATGGACTGACCTTGTCCCCAGAATGTGCCTCGTGTGGTTTCATGCTGTAGAGTAAGGACTTTACATTGGCGACGAGAAACGGGAATTCACGACCCACGAGAATGGCCACCGGTAGCACAGAGGAACGGTACTGTGTTGGGGAAGACTGGGACGATTTTGTCGAGAGACTTCAGCAAAGCTTCATTACCAAAGAATGGCTGGGGGATGCAGCGGCCGACAAGCGAATGGCTCATCTTTTGACCAGCTGAGGGCCAAAGACTTACATGCTCATGAAGGACTTACTAGCATCCGAAAAGCCGTCGGACAAAACCTTTGAAGAACTTAGCAAATTGATCGGGGAGCACCTCAAACCGGCGAGCAGCATACATATGGCCCGACACAGATTCTACACCTACTGATGTCATGAAGGACAGAGCATACCGGACTTTGTAGCGGACCTCCGGCGTTTGGCCAGCCTCTAAGTTCACAGATGCCTGCAGGGGGGAGGTGCTAAGGGACTTCTTTATTGAGGGCATCGTCATGCGGGAATCTTCTGCAAATTAATTGAGACCAAGGATTTGACCTTGGAAGCGGCGGCGTTGTTAGCTCAAACTTTCATGGCGGGGGAGGAAGAGACGAAAATAATATACACGCGCAATTCTGCCTCCAACACGGCAATGGATGAGGGAGTCAACATCATCAACGCGACTCAGAGCCCCGCAGGCAGGCAGGCAGGGGCAGTTCGACATTCCCCAGGCAATAGATCCCGGAACAGGGCCTCCACAGAGACAATGGCAGGCTGAACGGACATTCATGCCATCACAGTGGACAATGCGGCCCGGGATGGGGCCATTGATACCCACCAATAGGGTACTTAAGAGCAATCAAAGGGACAGTCAGTGCGGAATGCCTGGCCATAGTCACTTTGTCCCCAACAATGGAAACTTTAACTCATGCTGGAGGTGTGGGGGAAAACACTCAGCCAGATCTTGCAGATTCCAACAATTTGTCTGCAGAAGCAGCAATCTCAGTGGCCATTTAGCTCGAATGTGCAGAAAACCTGCAACCAGACTAATATATGAGGCAGATGGACCAGAAGAGGGTTCTTTGAGGCAGGATGACTTTTGGAGCAAACAGATGGACGCCGAGGTTCAGCGGGTCCATGCGGCGAATATTCACAGTTCATACATCAAAACGCAACCAATGATGATGAGGGTCTTACCAAATGGTATCCCAGCATGCATGGAGCTGGACACTGGGGCCAGCCAGTCACTCATGGGCGTTCAGCAATTTGAGAAGCTATGGCCGATCAAAGCCAGTAGACCCAAATTAGCACGTATTGAGACACAACTACGGACTTACACCAAAAAAATCATTCCAGTGCTAGGCAGCGCAATGTTGGCTGTCACACACAATGGGTTAGTGAATCGGCTGCCGCTCTGGATTGTCCCAGGCAATGGTCCCGCACTGTTGGGGAGGAGCTGGTTAGCCGAGATGAAATGGAAATGGGGGGATATTCACGCAATGTCATTGGTGGAGCGAAGTTCGTGCTCACAAGTTCTACAATAATTCGACTCACTCTTCCAACCGCGCGTCGGGACTTTCAAAGGCACTAAAGTGGTGATACACATCACCCCGGACGCCAGGTCAGAAAACCACAAAGCCAGAGCGGTGCCGTATGTGATGCGGGAAAAGATCGAGTGTGAATTGGACCAGCTGTTGAGAGAGGGCATTATCTCGCCTGTTGAATTCAGCGACTGGGCGAGCCCCATCATTCCCGTTCTAAAAGTGGATGGCTCTGTCAGGGTCTGTGGCGACTACAAGGCCACCATCAATCGGGTGTCCCTACAAGACCAGTACCCGCTCCCAAGAGCGGAGGACCTCTTCGCCACGCTGGCAGGCGGCAAGCTGTTCACCAAGTTAGACCTCACTTCAGCCTATATGACCCAGGAACTGGCCGACGAATCTAAACTACTGACCATCATCACCACGGACAAGGAACTGTTCGCTTATAACAGGTGCCCGTTTGGCATTCGATCAGCGGCCGCAATTTTTCAACGTAACATGGAAAGCCTGCTTAAATCCATTCGTGGAATGATCCGTATTTCAGGACGACATCCTCATCATGGGTTGAGACACCGAGGAACACCTCCACAACCTGGAGGAGGTGCTACGCCGACTGGACCGGGTAGGCCTGTGACTCAAGAAGTCTAAATGTGTGTTTTTAGCTCCTGAAGTTGAGTTTCTGGGCAGGAGGGTTGCTGCAGATGGGATTCGGCCCACCGAATCCAAAACAGAGGCGATTCGACGAACACCCAGGCCCTGCAACACATCGGAGTTGCGTTCATTCCTGGGACTGTTGAACTATTTCGGGAACTTTCTGCCGAACTTGAGCACATTGTTGGAGCTGCTACACGTGCTTCTGCATAAGGGTTGCGATTGGTTTTCGGGGGACTGTCAGGAATGGTCTTTTGATCGGGCGCGAAACCTACTCTGTTCAAACAAGTTGTTGACCCTGTACGACCCCTGTAAAAAATTGGTTCTGACATGTGATGCATCGTCCTATGGGGTTGGGTGCGTGTTGCAGCAGGGCAATGCTGAGGGTCAACTACAACCTGTGGCTTATGCCTCCAGGTCACTCTCTCAAGCAGAACAGGGATATGGGATGGTCGAGAAGGAAGCGCTCACATGTGTCTATGGTGTAAAAAAAATCCATCAGTACCTCTTTGGTAGGAAGTTTGAGTTAGAGACGGACCACAAGCCATTAACATCCCTGTTGTCAGACAGCAAAGCTGTCAATGCCAACGCATCAGCTCGCATACAGCGATGGGCCCTCACGCTGGCTGCTTATGACTACTCCATCCGGCACCGGAAACTGCGCTGACGCACTCAGCAGGCTTCCGCTGGCCACCACTGAGGGGGCAGCTGAGCAAAGCGCCGAGATGGTCATGGCCGTCGATGCCTTTGACACAGCAGGCTCCCCCATCACAGCCCGCCAGATCAAAATCTGGACAAACAGAGATCCCCTCCTATCCCTGATTAAGAAATGTGTCCTGACTGGGGATTGGGCGCCCGCACACAGAGCATGCCCTGAGGAGGTCAGACCGTTCCACAGACGGATGGATGAGCTCTCCATTCAAGCTGACTGCCTACTATGGGGCAACCGGGTAGTTATGCCCCAGAAGGGCAGGGAGCCATTCATCAGGGAACTTCACAGCGAGTACCCAGGCATTGTGCTGATGAAGGCCATTGCCCGGTCACACGTTTGGTGGCCTGGTATCGATTCAGACCTGGAAAACTGTGTTCGCAGGTGCATGACGTGTGCCCATCTGGGTAATGCCCCCAGGGAGGCTCCACTCAGCCCGTGGCCCTGGCCCACCAAGCCGTGGTCACGCATTCATGTTGACTACGCGGGCCCGTTCATGGGAAAGATGTTCCTTATTGTAGCAGTTGCGTACTCGAAATGGATCGAGTGCATCATTCTGAATTCATGCACGACATCCAGCACCGTGGAAAGCCTACGTGCGATCTTCGCAACCCATGGCTTGCCGGACATCCTGGTTAGTGATAATGGCCCATGTTTCACAAGCTATGAATTCCGGGAGTTCATGTTGGGCAATAGCATCAACCACGTCAGGACTGCGCCGTTCAAGCCAGCCTCCAATGGCCAGGCGGAACGTGAAGTCCAAATCATTAAGCAAGGTATGCTCAAGATTCAAGGACCCTCCCTACAATGGTGCCGATCGCGCCTCCTGCTGGCCTATAGATCCCGACCGCACTCACTCACGGGGGTCCCGCCGCAGAGTTACTCATGAAACGGACACTCAAAACTCGGTTGTCCCTCATTCACCCAGTCCTGACCGACATAGATGAGGGCAAGCGCCAGTCAAAAACAAGTACCATGACCGTAATTCGAGGGGGAGATGTATAGAAATAAATGATCCTGTATTCGTCCTCAACGATGCCATGGGACCCAAATGGCTTGAGGGTACTGTAATTGACAAAGAGGGGAATAGGGTCATCGTGGTAAAACTCAACAATGGCCAGATATGCCGCAAGCATCTGGACCAAGTAATAAAAAGGTTCAGCATCGACACGGACGAACCTGAAGAAGACCATGAGATGGAGCTCACAACACCACCAGTGAACGAGCAACAAGAGCAATCAGAAGAATGCACAGTCAATGCGGTCAGCCCGGACAGGCCGGAATCACCTCAGGTGACAGACACTTACGTCAGTGTCCAACAACCAGAGCCCCAACTGCGGCGCTCCACAAGGGAGCGCAGACCACCTGAAAGACTAAACCTATGATCCTAATAAGACTTTGGGGGGGGAAGGTGACCACAATGTAACACCACTGTATTACTGTATACACTCAATCTAGATGCACACCTTGACCACAAGGGGTGAACTTGTGGGACTCACTCCTTACCTGATCAGTCAGGTATATAAAGGGAGGTCCCACGAAGGGTCATCACTTCTGGAGTCCTGAAATAAAGAGTTAAGGTCACGGAGTGACCTTGTCCCCAGAATGTGCCTCGTGTGGTTTCATGCTGTAGGGTAAGGACTTTACACTCCTAGTCTCCATTTTTGAAATTGAGCGTTACTGCGAGCGATATGAAATGGGTGGTAGCGTTAAATCTCTCTGACCTTCTGCTGTAAAGTGTCGCCGTCCTTAGCAATGGCATGGCAACGCTCGATTCCTGGGATTCACGAGGTCAAGGGTCATCATGACTTGCGCAGAAGAGAAGACGGAGAGAGAGGGAGCTGAGAGGGAGTGAAGGCGTGTGTGGGTGTGGTGTGGCTGCTTTGGGAGGAAGGAGGGAGAGTTTAGAGCTTTAAGCAAATTGGGGAAAAAAAATTAGCTGTTACCTGCCAGATATTTGTCCAAATTTGGTACCTGTAATGGACAGGGAGGAGGAGGTGACACAGCACGCTGTGGAGACTGACGCTGGCGAGAGCAGTGAGCTGGGTGAGGAGCACATTGGAGGGCGCAAAAGAGCGCAGAGGTTCTCGGACGAGGCAAATGTCTCCCTCCTGCAGGAGGTCGAGTCACGCTGGGGTTATTTGACACAGGGAGGGCTTGGGAAGTCCACCCCAAAGACCTACCAGAAGATATGGGCCGAGATAGCAGAGGTGGTCTCTTCGGTGACCAATGAGGAGTGTGACGGCAACCGATGCCGCAAACGATGGAACGACCTTGTCGGATCCACAAGCGTAAGTATTACATTTATTTACAAGTACTTATGTATTTATGTAATTTGATTTGTAAGAGTCATGAGTGACTATCATCAGATGTGAGATCTTTCACTTTTACCAGGAATGTTTTACTCAAAGCCTGCAGTCACGGTGTACGTCTTTAGGTAAAGAATGATAATTATCATAATAATCATGATTACATCAAGGCCCCACCCACTGCTGGCCAAGAATGGGGAAACACTCATCAAGGACACCGAGGCTGTCAGGGCCCGCTGGAAGGAGCATTTCGAAGATCTCCTCAATCGAGACTCTGCCTTTGACTCGAGTGTTCTCAACTCCCTCCTGCAGCATGCGACCCGCCACCACCTCAGTGAAACCCCAACGTTACATGAAGTAGGAATAGCCATAAAACAGCTCAAGAACAACAAGTCTACGGGAGCGGATGGAATCCCTGCTGAGGCACTAAAGTATAGCAGAGAGGCGCTGTTGGCGTGGATACATGACCTCATCTCTCTCATCTGGAGGGAGAAGAGCATCCCGGGAGATCTCAGCGATGCAGCGATCGTGACCATCTTTAAAAAAGGGGACAAGTCCAACCGCAGCAACTACAGGGGAATCACCCTGTTATCAGCCACTGGGAAGGTTGTCGCTAGAGTTCTCCTCAACCATCTTCTCCCTGTGGCCGAGGAGCTCCTCTTGGAGTCACAGTGCGGATTTCTCCCCCTACGGGGCACAACAGACATGATCTTTGCAGCGCGACAGCTGCAGGAAAAATGCAGGGAACAGCGCAGCCCTTATACATGGCCTTCTTCGACCTTACAAAGGCCTTTGTCACTGTCAACCGCGAGGGTCTATGGAGCGTCCTCCTCTGTTTCGGATGCCCCCAAAAGTTCAGCAACATCCTTCGCCTGCTCGACGATGACATGCAGGCCATGATCCTTACCAACGGATCCATTACAGACCCAATCCACATCCGGACCGGGGTCAAACAGGGCTGCATCATCGCTCCAACCCTCTTCTCAATCTTCCTCGCTGCCATGCTCCACCTCTCAGTCAACAAGCTCCCCACTGAAGTAGAACTAAACTACAGAACCAGTGGGAAGCTGTTTAACCTACGCCGCCTCCAGGCAGGTCCAAGATCACCCCAACCTCTGTCGTTGAGCTACAGTATGCGGACGACGCCTGCGTCTGCACACATTCTGAGGCTGAACTCCAGGATATAGTCGACGTATTTACTGAGGCATATGAAAGCATGGGCCTTACATCCGTAAGACAAAGATCCTCCACCAGCCTGTCCTCGCCACACAGCACTGCCCCCCAGTCATCAAAATTCACGGCGAGGCCCTTGACAACGTGGACCATTTCCCATACCTTGGGAGCCTCTTGTCAATAAAAGCAGACATTGATACGGAGATTCAACATCACCTCCAGTGCGCCAGTGCAGCCTTCGCCCACCTGAGGAAAAGAGTGTTCGAAGACCAGGCCCTCAAATCTACCACCAAGCTCATGGTCTACAGGGCTGTAGTAATACCTGCCCTCCTGTAGGGCTCAGAGGCATGGACGATATACAGAAGATACCTCAAGTCGCTGGAGATATATCACCAATGATGTCTCCGCGAGATCCTGCAAACCCCCTGGGAGGACAGGCGCACCAACATCAGTGTCCTCGTCCAGGTTAACATCCCCAGCATTGAAGCATTGGCCACACTCGATCAACTTCGCTGGGCAGGCCACATAGTTCGCATGCCAGACACGAGACTCCCAAAGCAAGTGCTCTATGCGGAGCTCCTTCATGGCAAACGAGCCAAAGGTGGGCAACAGAAATGTTACAAGGACACCCTCAAAGCCTCCCTGATAAAGTGCGACATCACCACTGACACCTGGGAGTCCCTGGCCAAAGACCGCCCTAAGTGGAGAAAGTGCATCCGGGAGGGCATTGAGCACCTCGAGTCTCAACGCCGAGAGTGTGAAGAGGTCAAGCGCAGGCAGCGGAAGGAATGCATGGCAAACCAGTCCCACCCACCCCTTCCCTCAACGACTGTCTGTCCCACCTGTGACAGAGTCTGTGGCTCTCGTATTGGACTGTTCAGCCACCAAAGAACTCACTTCAGGAGTAGAAGCAAGTCTTCCTCGATTCCGAGGGACTGCCTATGATGATGATGAAGGGATATGGAGGCAAGGCAGATGGATGGAGGTAGGATACAGAGCAGCCATGATCTCATTGAATGGCAGAACAGGCTCGAGGGGCTGAATAACCTACTCCTGTTCCTATGTACATGAAAATCTGATCAGCAATGGGTAAACATTATTTTCCTCACCTTCCCCAATGACTCATATGTAAGGATAGGGTTAATCAGATTTTTCTGAAGTCTGCTAATGTTTTACTGGTATTGATTTCTCATTGCATTGTAGTAATGTCAGCCTTTAGCTTTTGGTGATTAAGTAGGGAAGTATGATTACATTTTAAAATCATGACCACTGAAGTCTTGAACTGAGGCTGACCCGATAGCAATGGTCAGTTTCAGAATGATGCAATTACCTGAATAATGAGGGAACTTAATTAAAGATGTGCATTGTATTCAGGTTCCGAGAACTGCATTGATATTATATTCAAGGAAAACAATTAATCCTGCAAAAGGGAAATGTTTGGGCATCCATCATCTTTTTAATTACCGTTTCTGTAGAATCAAGAGGTTAACTGGTACAGAATGATACAGAATTAAAGCCAGACTTATAATTAAAGGTTGTACTTGGTGGAATAGCAAATATATGTAACAAGAGCAAAACTATTGATATGATCTCGTAGTAAAGGAATCTCTAGGAATGAGTGACCATAATATGGTTGAATTTCAAATTCATTTGGAGGGTGAGAAAGTTGGTTCTCAAACCAGGGTCCTAAGCTTAAATAAAGGTGACTACAAAGGTATGAGGGCAGAGTTGGCTAAAATGCACTGGGAAAATAGACAAAAGAAAGGGACGGTTGATGAGCAGTGGCAGACATTTAAGGAGATATTTCATAACTCACAACAAAAATATATCACAATGAGAAGGAAAGACTGTAAGAGAAGGGATAACCATCCATGGCTAACTAAGGAAATAAGGGAGGGTCTCAAATTGAAAACAAAGGCATACAATGTGGTAAGACTAGTGGGAGGCCTGAGGATTGGGAAATTTTTAAAAGCCAGCAGAGAACGACTAAAAAAATGATTAAGGAGGGGGAAGATAGAATATGAAAGTAAACTAGCATGAAATATAAAAACAGATAATTAAGAGTTTTTACAGGTACATAAAAAGGAAAAGAGTGGCTAAAGTAAATGTTGGTTTTCTTGGAGGATGAGACTTGGGAATTAATAATGGAGAACAGGGAAATGGCAGAGACGTGGAACAAATATTTTGTATCGGTCTTCACGGTAGAAGACAGTAAAAACATCCCAATAGTGGATAATCAAGGGGCTATAGGTAGGGAGGAACTTAATACAATCGCTATCACTAATGAAATAGTACTTGGTAAATTAATGGGACTAAAGGCGGACAAGTCCCGTGGATCTTATGCCTTACATCCTAGGGTCTTAAGAGAAGTGGCTGCAGAGATAGTGGATGCATTGGTTGTAATCTACCAAAATTCTCTGGATTCTGGGGCAGTCCCAGCAGATTGGAAAACCGCAAATGTAACGATCCTATTTAAAAAAGGAGGCAGACAAAAAGCAGGCAACTATAGACCAGTTAGCCTAACATCTGTCGTTGGGAAAATGCTGGAGTCCATTATTAAGGAAGCAGTAGTGGGACATTTGGAAAAGCATAATTCAATCAAGCAGAGTCAGCATGGTTTTATGAAAGGGAAATCATGTTTGACAAATTTGCTGGAGTTCTTTGAGGATGTAATGAGCAGGGTGGATAAGGGGGAACCAGTGGATGTGGTGTATTTGGATTTCCAGAGGCATTCGATAAACATAGAAACTTAGAAAGTAGGTGCAGGAGTAGGCCAATCGGCCCTTTGAGGCTGTACCACCATTCAATATGATCATGGCTGATCATGCAATTTCAGTACCCCATTTCTGCTTTCTCTCCATACCCCTTGATTCCTTTAGCCATAAGGGCCACATCTAACTCCCTTTTGAATATATCTAACGCACTGGCCTCAACAACTTTCTGTGGTAGAGAATTCCACAGGTTCACAATTCTCTGAGTAAAGAAGTTTCTCCTCATCTCGGTCCTAAATGGCTTACCCCTTTTCCTTAGACTGTGACCCCTGGTTCTGGACTTCCCCAACATCGGGAACATTCTTCCTGCATCTAATCTGTCCAATCCCATCAGAATTTTATATGTTTCTATGGGATCCCCTCTCATTCTTCTAAATTCCAGTGAATATAAGCCTAGTCAATCCAGTCTTTCTTCATATGTCAGTCCTGCCATCCCGGAAATCAGTTTGGTGAACCTTCGCTGCACTCCCTCAATAGCAAGAATGTCCTTCCTCAGATTAGGAGACCAAAACTGCACACAATATTCAAGGTGTGGTATCACCAAGGCCCTGTACAACTGCAGTAAGACCTCCCTGCTCTTATACTCAAATCCCCTCGCTCTGAAGGCCAGCATGCCATTTGTTTTCTTTACTGCCTGCTGTACCTACATGCCTACCTTCAATGACTGATGTACCATGACACCCAGGTCTCGTTGCACCTCCCCTTTTACTAATCTGTCACCATTCAGATAATAATCTGCCTTCCTGTTTTTGTAACCAAAGTGGATAACCTCACACTTATCCACATTATACTGCATCTGCCATGCATTTGCCCATTCACCAAACCTAAGGTGCCACACAAGAGGTTACTGAACAAGATAAAAGTTCACGGGGTTGGGGGTAATATATTAGCATGGATGGAGGATTGGCTAACTAATAGAAGACAGAGAGTCGGGATAAATGGGTAATTTTCCAGTTGGCAAACAGTGACTAATGGGATGCCGCAGGGGTCGGTGCTGGGTCCTCAACTATTTACAATCTATATTAATGACTTGGATGAAGGGACCGAGTGTAATGTAGCCAAGTTTGCTGATGATACAAAGATGGGTGGAAAAACAAATTGTGAGGAGGACACAAAAAATCTGCAAAGGGATATAGACAGGCTAAGTGAGTAGGCAAGAATTTGGCAGATGTAGTATAATGTGGGAAAATGTGAGGTTATCCACTTTGGCAGAAATAATAGAAAATCAAATTATAATTTAAATGGAGAAAAATTGCAAAGTGCTCCAGTACAGAGAGACCTGGGGGTCCTTGTGCATGAAACACAAAAACTTAGTATGCAGATACAGCAAGTAATCAGAAAGGCAAATGGAATGTCACCTTTATTGCAAGGGGGATAGAGTATAAAAGCAGAGAAGTCCTGCTACAACTGTACAGGATATTGGTGAGGCCACACCTGGAGTATTGCGTACAGTTTTGGTCTCCGTATTTAAGAAGGATATACTTGCATTGGAGGCTGTTCAGAGAAGGTTCACTAGGTTGATTCTGGAGATGAAGGAGTTGACTTATGAGGATAGGTTGAGTAGGTTGGGCCTATACACATTGGAGTTTAGAAGAATGTGAGGTGATCTTATTGAAACATATAAGCCAGACTTTCCAGTTTGCTGGCTATCGCCCAAAAAATGGGCGATGTTCCAGCCTTGGCGATGTGTCAGCCTTACTGATCGCTGGAACATCACCCAGTTTTGGATCATGAATTTTGCCTTGGCGATAGCCCAGCGATGTGAAATGGATGAAGCGATAGGCCAGTGATGTGACGTGGACCCAGCGATAGGCTAGCGATGTGGAAGGTAAAAGCTTCCCTAGCAACGGCCTTCTGCGCATGCAATTTTTTTTTGGGTGGACAGCTTTTCCCGCATTTCAGGAGGTCAGGGGCCATCCACACATGCGCAGAAGGCCGTTGCGGAGGAGGGAAGAGAGAGAGGAAATTGAAAGGAGAGGTTGGAGACAGTAGATTATAAAGAGTCAGAGATCGTAAAAAAAGATATAAAAGCAGTTCCAGAGGTGATTGGTAAAAGATATAAAAGCAGTTGCAGTTCCAGAGGAGATTGGAAAGAAAAGAGATCAATATATCATCTTCAAGTAGTGTGGACGGGGGTCAGAAGAGGGCAAAGCCCTTTTCCGACGAGGCCAATGAGGCCCTCTTCCAGGAGGGCCAAATTAACCTGGGGTGGCAGTGGAAAACCTCCACTTTGGGCCTACCGGAAAATTTGGGGCCAAATCATAGACATTGTCTCCTCGGCGTCCCATGAGGCGAGGGGGCCCGACCAGTGCCACAAGCGTTGGAACAACCTTGTAGCGTCAGCAAAAGTACATTGTATTGATGAACATTGTAATTATAATTATAATCGTAAATCTCCTGGATTGAATTAAACTTTGTAAATTCTTCCATACATACATACATACATATATATGTCCCTCCTAAGGTCTGGACAGGTCTATGAACCTGTGTCCTTTTAAAGTCTCTCGGGCTGCGGTAGTATAGAGAGATGTATGTGTCAAGTTTCAGCTCATAAACAATAACTGTGCATCAATTGTCGATTCTATTTGCATGCAACGTTTGAAACTGTTGTTTCCATGATACAACACAGTCAATTAGCTTATGCCACGCTATTTTCACGTTTGCAAAAGAAGATACCTAACAACCGATCTGAGCAGAGGCACACCAGAGGGGGCCCTGCTCAGATGCAGATGCTCACCGACCTCGAGGAGCAAGCAGCAGCACTGGTCGGGACACACAGTCGCTGGGCCACCACCCGTGGTGTTGCGGAACCATCCCAAGCATTACGCGAGTAATGTGTCAAACAGTTTTAAACTAATGTAATGTCATTTAATTATTATAATATGCGAATGATGTCATGTCATGTCATGCATGCAGCCTTTGTGCTACTCTCACATAAGCAATAAGAGTAGGGGCAGGCCATCTGTCCCTTTCTCTGTGCGTTCCCCATAAACCCTCACTCGCTTATTCTGTCCATCTGCGACTGATGCAGCCGCGACCACTTTCTGGGGCAGTGAAATTCGCATGATGCATTAATATGTAATGTCTCTCAGTAATGTGTACTCTTATGTTCTAATAAGCTCAATAAGCTCAAATGTGCTTTGAAGGTCAACCAGAGATGACAGTAGAGGTCGCACCTGCACCAGCACCTACGGGTGGTGAGGAACAGGAGGAGGAAGAGGACTACACGACCACCGAACCAGAGGAGGAGGAGGAACAATTTATGGAACCTACAGAGGGGGATGAACCTGCAGTCACCTTGGAGATCTCAATTGAGACAGAAGAGGCACCGGGACCAAGCGGCATGCAGCCGGCAATGCCAAGGCGCATTATAGTGTGCACGCCGATCCCACGGAGGTCGGGTCAGCGAGTTGAGCACTCGCCTCCTACGGACGATCGGTTGGAGGACTTGATCTCCCTGTGCGATAAGTCGCGAGCATCTCCAGGCTTTTACACAGTTCACGCGGGACTTTTCACAGGTATCTGCAGCGCAAGCGGCGGTAGTACGGTAGACACTTGAGGAGATGCATGCACAGACCGCATGTTAAAAATGAAAAAGTGTTACATTAATAAAATTTTTTATTGAATATTACAATTGTTGTGCATTGTCTTATAATAACATAAGTTAAGCTAAAACATTAATGCGACTGTTGTACAACAATGGCCAGGCCAGATCAGGCAAGGCTAATATGTAACTCAATGCAAATGTAACTGTTGTCTAACCGTAACTGTAACTGTGACTGTCCCCAATGTAAGTTCATGCAAAGCGTTCATTTATGAGCCGCTGGCGCAACAGCTTTGCAGCCGCTAACTCCCACGGGGTTTCTCCAGTCTTCTGGAGGAGGTTGGTGGGACCATGGAATCGCCTGGCTGATTGTCCACCCTGAGGTCCTCACCAGCCCCCTCCTCCTTCTCCTGCTCCTCGTCGTCTGCCTCTTCCGCCTCCACTCCTTCTGGAGGTGGACCAGCTGCCCCATCTGGCATTAGTTGTCCTCTCATTATAGCTAGGTTATGCAACATGCAACACACCACAATAAACTCAGCGACCTGGTCAGGGTGGTACTGTAGGCTGCCTCCAGAGTGGTCCAGGCATCTGAAGCGCTGCTTGAGCACTCCAATTGTCTTTTCGACGATGTTGCGTGTAGCTATGTGACTTTTGTTGTAACGCTTCTCGGCTTCCGTCAAGGAATTACGCAGGGGGATCATGAGCCAACTGGCAAGGCCATATCCTTTATTCCCCAGCATCCAACCATGACCTTCTGGCTGATTGACAAACGGGTCTGGGATAGCACTCTCACGTAGGATGTGCGCATCATGGGTGCTGCCTGGAAATGTAACATTTACTGCCATGATAATTTGGTTGTGGGTGACAATGAGCTGCACATTCAGGGAGTGAAATCCCTTCGGTTACGAAACAACTCCGGGTTCTGTAAGGGGCTTTCAGGACGATATGCATACAGTCTATTGCTCCCTGCACCTTGGGGAAGTTTGCTATTCTCGAGAAACCCAAAGCCCTCCCGGTTTGTGCCTCCCTGGTCATAGGGAAGTCTATAAAGTCCATCCTGTGAGTGTAAAGGGCTTCAATCACCTGTCGAATGGAGCAGTGTGTGGCGTGCTGCAAGATACCACAGATGTCGCCAGCTGAAGCCTGAAAGGATCCAGGTGCGGAGAAGGATAGTGCCGCAGTAACCGTTACCTCAACGGGCAGTGCAGTCCTGATGGTGCTGGTAGGCTACAGATCCCCCTTGCTGAGCTGGCATATCTCATCGATGATCTCATTCCGGAAGTGCAGCCTCCTAAGACACGTGTTATCAGATAAGTTGAGGTAAGATTGCTTTTCCCTGTATATTCATCGGCTGTACGTTCTCCTCCTCCGTCTCCACATTACTCTGCCACCTCTTCGATTGGCCCTTTCAGATGCCAGAATGTGAGCAGTTACAAGTAATGGCAGAGAAGCTGCAGGCCCCATCACTATCGCTAATATTATCACTGTTGATATAAATGCCCTTTCTACTACTAAACTGCCCAATCTACTAAAATAAATGCAAATATAATTATAATTATTAAATATAAGTATAAATGTGAGTGGATCTATCTGTAAAAGACCCTTAAATAACTCACAAATATAAGCCCCTCGTTTTAACCATCTCCTCCCTTCCTCCGACGTTCAAAATGGCATCCGTAGGGCTGAGTTCTGTGAGGAAGGCCCGGGAAAAACAACTATTCTCCAGCGATGTTCTCGGCGAGCAATCAGCCCAGCAATGTGCCGAAAGTTGTATCCGGCGATGTGTGGGCGATCACCTCAGCGATCACCTCGACGATGTGAGACGAAAGTTGGAGGGACAATTTTCCAGCAATGTTCCAGCCTAACTTTCCACTTTTCAGCCAAAATGGGCGAAAGCAGGCCATTTTGGGCGATATATGGGCACTAGCCCAGCGATGTGAAGTGGAAAGTCTAGCCTATCCTGACTCTCTGCTTTCTATTTTTTTTAAAGTTAATTTACTGTCCATTACTTTTCCAAGTACTATTGCACATACTGTATGCTTAATAAACAATGAACGCTGGCCTCAACATCCAAGAACCTATTGATTTGAGGAATAGATAGAACATCATAAATAATCATAAATATAAACCATGCTCTCACACACTAACAAAGGTTAAGTGACTCATTAATTTTTTTACTAATTTTATCTAATAGCACTAAATATGTGTTATTAGTGCATATTTATTGGGATTCTTGCATCCACAGAGTTAAGGCTAAACAAACTCCATAAACTCCTGCAACATAGACAAAGGTTGCAAGAATGTCATAAAACAGTTACATGTCCAAGATAAGTTATTGAAGCAATATCATCATAGGCGATCCCTCGAACGAGGATGACTTGCGTCCACGAGATGATTCAATGAAGGACCCGATGTTCCAGTCCTGAACTCCAATTGAAGGGGTGGAAGATGCCTGTGCGTGAATTTTTTTAACGTGTGGTGACTGATGCACACCAGCCATCACACGGGCTTGACAGAGCTAGGCCTTTATCCAGTGGCAAGGATTAACCAGGACGACTGGAGACCTGCTCTGCTGCATGGACCTAGTGCGCACACATATCGCAGCGTGGGAAGGTCCGTGCTGCCCCTGGGCCCTCGGCTCTTCTGGACCCCGTACCCTCATTCGCCGCACCTCTGCCACGATGTATACTGCAAAGAAGAACAACAAAGCGCTTGGACTTCATGCTACAGGTATTTCATGTGCCACATTTAAACGCTGTGATTTCAAAAACATCCTATGAAGATGAATTAACACAGAATATATACAACATGAACACTAATGCTGCATACAGTAATCATGCAGTAAGAAACACATGCTGTAAATTTAAGCAGGAAACTAATACTATTTTCTCTCAGCAATAAGCTTATCAGACAAAGAAAAAACAAATTAGAATAAGTAAAAACATACGAACAGAAGAAATAGGAGCAGGAGTAGGCCATACAGCCCCCCGAGCCTGTTCCACCATTCAATAAGATCATGGCTGATCGGTACGACAACCACATTTGATCCATATACCTTACATAATAAAAATCTGTTGATACAAGTCTTGAAAATGTCAATTGACCCAGCATCCCCAGCATTTTGGGGGGAAGATTTACACATTTCTACCTCAACTACACTTCCTGCCCTTATCCCTATATCTTTGATTCCCTTAGTGTCCAAAAATCTATTGATCTCAGTCTTCAATATACTCAATGATTGAGTAGCTACAGCTCTCTGGAGTAGACAATTTCAAAAATTCACAAACCTCCTCTCTCTTCCTCCCCCTTCTTCCACCCCCCCTCTCTCTACCTCCCCCCTTTCCCCCCCTCTCTTCGACCCCTCTCTCTCTCCGACCCCCCCCTCTCTCTCTTTCTCTTTCTCCCCCCTCTCTCTCTCACCCCCTTCTCCCCCCTCGCTTCCCCCTCTCCCTCACTCCCCTCTTCCCCCTCTCTCTCTCGTCCCCTCATTTCTCTCTCTCTTTTCCCCTCCACCATCTCTCTCTCTTTAGTCCCCCCTCTCCTTCTTCCTCCCCCTCCCTCTCTCTCTTCCCCCCAGCTCTCTCTCTCTCTCTTTCCCCCCCGACTCTCTCTCTTTCCCCCCCCGACTCTCTCTCTTCCCCCCCCGACTCTCTCTCTTCCCCCCCCCGACTCTCTCTCTCCCTCTTTCCCCCCCAATCTCTCCTTCCCGTCTGTCCGTCTCTTTCTATCCCTCCTCTCGGCTCTCTCCTTCCCCCTGCCCCGCTGTCTCTCTCTCTTTCCCCCCTTTATCTCTCTTCCCCCCCCTTTATCTCTCTCTTCCCCCCCTTTTATCTCTCTCTTCCCGCCCTTTATCTCGCTCTTCCCCCTCTTTCTTCCCCCTCTCTCTCTCTCTTTCCCCCTCTCCCATCTCTCTCTCTCGTTACTCCCCTCCCTCTCTCTCTTCCCCCCCCTGCTCTCTCTCTCTTCTCTCCCCCCACCCCCGACTCTCGCTCTCTCCCCCCACCCCCGACTCTCTCTCTCCCCCCACCCCCGACTCTCTCTCTCTTCCCCCCCGACTCTCTCTCTCCCCCCTCATCTCTCTCTACCCCCTCCGATCTCTCCTTCCCGTCTATCCATCTCTCTCTATCCCTCCTCCCAGCCGTGTCTGTCTGTCTGTCTCTGTCTCTCGCTCTCTCTCTATCTCTCTCTCTCTCCTTCCCCCCAGCTTTCTCCCTCTGTCTGTCTCTCTCCTTCCCCCCACCCCGCTCTCTCTCCTCTTCTCTCTCTCTTCCCCCCTTTCTCTCTCTCTTCCCCCTCTTTCTCCCCCCATCTCTCTCTCTCTTTCCCCCTCCCCCATCTCTCTCTCTCTCTTTAATCCCCCCTCTCTTTCTTTCTCCTCCCTCCCTCTCTCCCCCCCCTGACTCTCTCTCTCTCCCCTCTTGCTCTCTCTTTCTCTTTCCCCCCCGTCTCTCTTTCACCCCCGCCCATCTCTCCTTTCCGTCTGTCCATCTCTCTCTATCCCTCCTCCTGGCTCTCTCTCCCTCCTTCCCCCCAGCCGTGTCTGTCTCTCTCTCTCTCTCTCTGTCTCTCTCTCTCTCACTCCTTCCTCCCTCTGTCTGTCTCTCTCCTTCCCCCCCCCCACCCCCCGGCTCTCTTTCTCTCTCTCCCCCATCTCTCTCTCTCTTCCCCCCCCCCCCGTCTCTCTCTCTCCTCCCCCCATCTCTCTCCCTCCTCCCCGCCACTCCCCACCCTCCCCCCCCGTCTCTCTCCCTCCTCCCCGCCACCCCCCCCGTGTCTCTCTCTCTCCCCGGCTCTCGCTCGCTCTCTCTGTCTCTCTTTACTCCCTGCTCTCTCCCCTCCCGGCTCTCTCCCCACCCGCCCCCCCCTTCTCTCTCTCTCTCCTTCCCCCGTCTCCAACCCCCTCCCTCCGCCCCCCCACTCCTTCCTTGCCAAACAAGAAAGACGTAGTGGGTTATGTATTACTTTGAGATGAATATACGGTAAGGGGATTTTAATTCAGCTGACCATTGACCAAATTAAAAATGTTTAATGAGCTGTAGAATTCCAGTCCTTCCTAATGGAGGTTTGAATGTCAAGCAGCTTCCATGTTTTACCTAACTTCTTTAGTATTAGCCACGGATAAGTGATAGCAATTTTGCCTCAGCTTTGGAAGATTCAAGTCACACTGCAGAGACTTGAGCACACAATCCAGGCTGATCCTCCAGTGCAGTGCTGAGGGAGTACGTGAGAAAGGCCAAATTGCATTAGGAAATTCAAGTGATTCGATTTTAGGATACAACTTCAACCTCTATTTATTTCCCAGTAAAGTGAGTGACCACAATTTTAGGTGCCACAAACAGTGTGGAGTTTTGGGGGCGTTATTTCTAATTGGTTCAAGTTTAAAAAAAAATTATTTGCCAGATTACATAATTACATTTACCACCAATAATAAATTAAAACATAATTTTCTCCTAGCAATAGGTCTTGTTTAGGAAAATCTTTAATACTGCATCAGCCCACTGATCAAACACAGTGTTTGCGTCATTGAGAAAATGCTGCAAAATGAGGCTAGGAAACAATTGTACAGGATCGGAGTGAACTTTCAGTTTTGATATTATTCTGAATTTGACAGTGTAAGAATAATGATACAGGGTATCACCATTATATAATAAGAAATGTTCTCAGTTCTAATTGCCCATCAGTAATAGCCTGAAGTTTAACTTTAAACAAGATAATTCCTATCTAAATTACACTTAAAGACAAATGGCTGTCTGGAGATTATATGACAGTAGTTAATTGAACTGGCAACCAGAAATTAATGAAGCCACTTAGAAAGCAAATGTAATTTTACAAAATAATCTCGTATGCCATCACATTTAACTTCTTTGGTCCCCATTATTGATGAAAACACCCCATTTAAAACATAGAGAGAAACCTCACCTACCTTTTGGTTGAGACAATTCAGAACATTATGGGGCTGAAATTGTCCCTTTCCTTAAGGCCTGTTGCCACCGGCTGTCGATTTTTTGTGTAATGGCTGCCATTATCAAAATTCGACTCCTGTAGTATCCCGGCAGTGACCCGCCCCCCCACCCACCAATCACTCCGTTGCTGTTGAGCCATCCTAAGTGCCTCATCAGAGTGCGCACCACCAATGTTCCCCCCACGATGGCGAAATTCCGCCAACAAAATCTTCCTCCCACTGGGCGGTGCCAAAACCTGCTTTTTTGAGACATTGCAATGAGGCTGTGGCTTTCTGAAATGGGGGTGTGACTCCCATTAAAGGGGAGGACACATTGCCGCAGCTGCCATGTTTTTTTTTGTCGGCCGACTGCCATGTCAGGCCGACAATTATGCCCCCGGGTTCGGCCAACAGGCAGCCTGGCATCCCCTGGTCCAGCCAAAACCCTTCCTGATGGCCCAGTAGACCGAACTTTTAAAATTGCGCAGGCTCTCCCCTTTAAGTGAAGGGGAGAGCCATGGTGACGCGGCGCTGTGATGATGTCATCAATGCTACGCTGATGACTGACAGTGGCGGACACTACAACCTGACCCAACTTCCGTCCCTCCAGCATGTTCACCGCTGCACTACTGCCCCTATTATGAGCGACTTTCGGTCTGCCTGAAAAAAAAAAGCCAAAGAACGGAATTTCGCTCAAGAGGCCACCTCAACGGTAAAAACACTAGAAATGGGGTGCATGCGCCCCGTTTCCAGCGGTGGGCAATTTTGGCCCCCATGTTTCTTTCTGTTGGTTTGGGGCTTGGGGTAGCCCAGATGTGTTTGTTAGCATATTACTGTAGTAAGAAAAAGCTGGCAATATATATATCATCAATCTTATCTCTGTGTGCACTTCCTGTCTACAAAATCTTTTTTCCTATTGTCAATTTTCCACATTTTAAATTTCATGCAAGTAGCCCAACTCTGCACCAGCAAATGTCTGTTTCATTCGGATGGGTACGATCTGTCAAGTTGAAACAGTTTGCAAGTTCCAGGTTTTCGCGCATGTGCGTACGCTGTCCTATAAATCCAGGCCAATATTTAGGTTATAGAGTGTATAGAAAAGGCAGAAAAAGGGGCTGTAGTCATGTGTGCCCCCGGCAACTGAAGCTGATCTGGCGAGAAGGGGTAAGCTCTGGTTAGAAACCGCTAATATGAACAAATCCAAACTAAGACTAGAGGTTGGCTACAGACCACCAAGACAATGTGAGAATAAAGACACTTTATTTTATACCTTCCTCCCTCTGCACCGAACGACTTCTCATCCTCGGTGATTTCAACCTCCATCTCAATTCATCATGCTCTCTCTCCTCTGAGTTCACTAGCCTCCAATCCTCCCTTAATCTCTCCCTCCATGTTAACTCCCCAACCCACACACACAGCCACCCCCTCGACCTTGCCATTTCTCATGGCCTCTCTACTCCCATAGTGTCAATCGCAGATAAGATAATCTCTGACCACTTCCTCGTATGGCTCTCCACCTACATCCCCCTTCTTCCCCTCCCCCAACCCTACCTCCTTCTGTGTCCGTCCCTGGAAAAAACTCTCTCCTGACTTTCTTGCAACAGCTCTTATGAACTCTCAACTGTTCAGCCTTTGGCCCTCCATTCACCATGACATTTCTGCAGCCACCAATCTGCTCAATGACACCCTCACCGCCACCTTTGATGCCCTAGTCCCTGTTAAAACAATTACTCTCTCTCACCCTGGCCGTTCCCCCCGGTACAGTCCTGATCTTTGCTCCCTTAAGTCCAAGGGGCACAGATATGAATGGATATGGCGGACAACTGGTTTAGCCATTCACTGCCAGATATGGCTGGACCACATAAAACACTATCGGTTCCTGCTCTCGTCTGCCAAAATCACTCATTATTCCAGAATCATTCTGGAATGTAGTTAAACCCCAACTTCTATTCTCCACTGCAAACCGCCTTTTTAAATCCCTCACCTCCGACAATAAGCGTCAGGATCTCATGGACTTCTTTGTCTCTAAGATAGAGACCATCCGTTCAGCCGCCTCTGCTTCTTCCCTTCCTTGCCCGAGCTAACCGGGCCAAACTTCCTCTAAGGAGCCCACCTGCCTTAGTCCTGACCTCACATCTTTCTCCAGCTTCTCTCCGATCTCCCCTCATGATCTTTCCGAGCTCATCCTGTCATGAGACCCACTTCCTGCTCCCTTGACCCTATTCCCATCAAACTGCTGACCACCCAACTTCCTTTTCTGGCTCCCATGTTAGCTGATATTGTTAACGGTTCTCACTCCTCAGGTACTGTCCCCCTCTCCCTCAAATCTGCCATCATCACCCCTCTCCTCAAAAAAACCCTCCATCCTTGCAAACTACCGCCCCATCTCCAACCTCCCTTTCCTCTCCAAAGTCCTTGAACATGTTGTTGCCTCCCAAATCCATGCCCAGCTTTCCCTCAATTCGATGTTTGAATCCCTCCACTCCGGATTCCATGCCTGCCACAGTACCGAAACAGCTCTTATCAAAATCTCGTGACATCCTTTGTGACTGTGACTATCTCTCCTTGTCCTTCTTGACTTGTCTGCAGCATTTGACACAGTTGATCAATCTATCCTTCTCCAATGCCTCTCCACCATTGTCCAGTTGGGTGGGACTGCACTTGCCTGGTTCCATTCTTATCTATCTAATCGTAGCCAGAGAATCACCTGCAACGGCTTCTCTCCCTGCCCCTGCATCGTTACCTCTAGTGTCCCCCGAGGATCTATCCTTGGGCCCCTCCTATTTCACATCTACATGTTGTCCCTTGGCAACATCATCTGAACACACAGCATCAGTTTCCACATGTACGCTGGTGACACCCAGGTCTACCTCACTACCACTTCTCTCGACCCCGACACGGTCTCTAAATTGTCAGACTGCTTGTCCGACATCCAGTTCTGGATGGGCAGGGATTTTCTCCAATTAAATATTGGGAAGACCGAAGCCATTGCTTTCAGTCTACGCCACAAACTCCGTTCCCTCGCCACTGACTCCATCCCTCTCCCCAACTTCGGGTCTGAGGCTGAACCAGACTGTTCGTAACCTTGGTGTCATATTTAACCCTGAAATGAGCTTTCGACCACATATCTGCAGCATAACTAAGACCGTCTATTTCCACCTCCGTAACATTGCCCGTCTTCGCCCTTGCCTCAGCTCATCCACTGCTGAAGTCTTCATCCATGCCTTTATTACCGCTAGACTTGACTATTCCAATGCACTCCTGGTTGGCCTCCCACATTCTACCCTACGTAAACTAGAGGTGATCCAAAACCTGGCTGCCTGTGTCCTAACTCACACCAAGTCCCGCTCACCCATCACCCCTGTGCTCGCTGACCTCCACTTGCTTCTGGTTAAGCAATGCCTCGATTTCAAAATTCTATCCTTATTTTCAATCCCTCCATGGCCTCGCTCCTCCCCATCTCTGTAATCTCCTCCAGCCACCAGCCGCCCCCCCCACTCCTCCCCCGAGATGTCTGCGCTTCTCTAATTCTGCCCTCTTGAGCATCCCTGATTACAATCACTCAACCATTGGTGGCTGTGCCTTCTGTTACTTAGGCCCCAAGCTCTAGAACTCTCGGCCTAAACCTTTTCAGCTCTCTTTCCTCCTTCAAGACAGTCCTTAAAACCTACCTCTTTGGCCAAGCTTTTGGTCACCAGCGCTAATTTCTACTTATGCGGCTCGTTGTCAAATAATCTCATAATACTCATATGAAGAGCCTTGGGACAATTCACTCTGTTGAAGGTGCTACATAAACATAGAAACATAGAAAATAGGGGTAGGAGTAGGCTATTCGGCCCTTCGAGCCTGCAACACCATTCAATAAGATCATGGCTGATCATTCATCTCAGTACCCCTTTTCCTGCTTTCGCTCCATACCCCTTGATCCCTTTAGCCACAAGGGTCATATCTAACTCCCTCTTGAATATATCCAATGAACTGGCATCAACAACTCTCTGCGGTAGGGAATTCCACAGGTTAACAACTCTCTGAGTGAAGAAGTTTCTCCTCATCTCAGTCCTAAATGGCTTATCCCTTACCCTTAGACTGTGTCCCCTGGTTCTGGACTTCCCCAACATCAGGAACATTCCTCCTGCATTTAACCTGTGTCCAGTCCCGTTAGAATGTTATATGTTTCTATAAGATCCCATCTCATCCTTCTAAACTCCAGTAAATACAGGCCCAGTCGATCCAGTCTCTCCTCATATGTCAGTCCTACTATCCCGGGAATCAGTCTGGTGAACCTTCGCTGCACTCCCTCAATAGCAAGAATGTTCTTCCTCAGATTAGGAGACCAAAACTGAACACAATATTCCAGGTGAGGCCTCATCAAGGCCCTGTACAACTGCAGTAAGACCTCCCTGCTCCTATACTCAAATCCCCTTGGTATGATGGCCAATATACCATTTGCCTTCTTCACTGCCTGCTGTACCTGCATGCCAACTTTCAATGACTGATGAACCATGACACCCAGGTTTCATTGCACCTCCCCTTTTCGTAATCTGCCACCATTCAGATAATAATCTGCCTTCGTGTTTTTGCCACCAAAGTGGATAACCTCACATTTATCCACATTATACTGCATCTGCCATGCATTTGCCCACTCACCTAACCTGTCCAAGTCACCCTGCAGCCTCTTAGCGTCCTCGTCACAGCTCACACCGCCACCCAGCTGAGTGTCATCTGCAAACTTGGAGATATTACACTCAATTCCTTCATCTAAATCATTAATGTATATTGTAAATAGCTGGGGTCCCAGCACTGAGCCATGCGGCACTCCACTAGTCACTGCCTGCCATTCTGAAAAGGACCCGTTTATCCCGACTCTCTGCTTCCTGTCTGCCAACCAGTTCTCTATCCACATCAGTACATTACCCCCCAATTCCATGTGCTTTAATTTTGCATACCAATCTCTTGTGTGGGACCTTGTCAAAAGCCTTTTGATAGTCCAAAGACACCACATCCACTGGTTCTCCCTTGTCTACTCTACTAGTTACATCCTCAAAAAATTCCAGAAGATTTGTCAAGCATGATTTCACTTTCATAAATCCATGCTGACTTGGACCGATCCTGTCACTGCTTTCCAAGTGCGCTGCTATTTCATCTTTAATAACTGATTCCAACATTTTCCCCACTATCGATGTCAGGCTAACTGGTCTATAATTACCCGTTTTCTCTCTCCCTCCTTTTTTAAAAAGTGGTGTTACATTAGCTACCCTCCAGTCCATAGGAACTGATCCAGAGTCGATAGACTGTTGGAAAATGATCACCAATGCATCCACTATTTCTAGGGCCACTTCCTTAAGTACTCTGAGATGCAGACTATCAGGCCCCAGGGATTTATCGGCCTCCAATGCCATCAATTTTCCTAACACAATTTCCCGCCCAGTAAGAGTTTCCTTCAGTTCCTCCTTCTCACTAGACCCTCGGTCCCCTAATATTTCCGGTCTTCATGAAGACAGAACCAAAGTATTTGTCCAGCTGGTCTGCCATTTCTTTGTTCCCCATTATAAATTCACCTGAATCTGACTGCAAGGGACCTACGTTTGTCTTCACTAATCTTTTTCTCTTCACATATCTATAGAAGCTTTTGCGGTCAGATTTTATGTTCCCAGCATGCTTCCTCTCATACTCTATTTCCCCCCTCCTAATTAAACCCTGTCCTCCTCTGCTGAATTCTAAATTTCTCCCAGTCCTCAAGTTTGCTGCTTTTTCTGGCCAATTTATATGCCTCTTCCTTGGATTTAACACTATCCTTAATTTCCCTTGTTAGCCACGGTTGAGCCACCTTCCCCGTTTTACTTTTACTGCAGACAGGGATGTACAATTGTTGAAGTTCATCCATGTGATCTTTAAATGTTTGCCATTGCCTATCCACCGTCAACCCTTTAAGTATCATTCGCCAGTCTATTCCAGCCAATTCACGTCTCATACCATCGAAGTTATCTTTCCTTAAGTTCAGGGCCTTAGTCTCTGAATTACTCTCCATCGACTAGGCCTGTATTCACAAGTTGTTGTTGTTATAAATGATTTGGATGAGGGAACCAAATGCAATATTTCCAAGTTTGCTGACGACACAAAACGAGGTGAGATTGTGAGTTGTGAGGAGGATGCAAAGATGCTGCAAGACGATTTATATAGGTTGAATGAGTGGGCAAACACATGGCAGATACAGTATAATGTGGATAAATGTGAAGTTATCCACTTTGGTAGGAATAGCATAAAGACAAAGTATTATTTAAATGGTGATAGCTTGGGAAATGTCGATGTACAAAGGGACCTGGGTGTCCTTGTACACCAGTCATTGAAAGCAAACATGCAGATGCAGCAAGCAGTTAGGAAGGCAAATGGTATGTTGGCCTTCATTGCAAGAGGATTTGAGTACAGGAGCAAGGATGTCTTACTACAGTTATACAGGGGCTTGGTGAGACCACACCTGGAGTATTCTGTGCAGTTTTGGTTTCCTGACCGTTGAAAGGATATTGCCAGAGAGGGAGTGCAGCAAAAGTTCACCAGACTGATTCCTGGGATGGCAGGACTGTCGTATGAGGAGAGATTGAATCGACTCGGCCTGTATTCACTAGAGTTTAGAAGAATGAGAGAGGATCTCATTGAAACGTATAAAATTCTGACGGACAGACTGGATGCAGGGAGGATGTTTCCCCTGGCTTCCCCTCACTCAAAAGGTGGTGAATCTGTGGAATTCTCTACCACAGAAGGCTGTGGAGGCCAAGTCACTGAATATATTTAAGAAGTAAATAGATTTCTATACACAAAAGGAGTCAAGCGGTATGGGGAAAATGCGGGAATATGATGTTGAGATAGAGGATCAGCCATGATCATATTGAATGGTGGTGCAGGCTCAAAGGGCCGAATGACCTACTACTGTTCCTATTTTCTATGTTATGAAGAGATAAGAAGGGCACGTGAGAACAGGAAAGTTATCTTATGGAAGACTTCAATCAATCCAATATAAATGTCAGAGTCAGAGTTGGTAAATATAATGCATGACTGCTTCATGACTCAGTACCTAAGAAAAGCCATAAGGCGCCGTGCTCAATTTGACTTGGTATTTGTCAATGACTCACAAATATATAAGAAATGGAAGTTGTAGCACTCCTGGGGGACAGTAGTGATTACACTTAAATGATCCAGGACCAAATTATACCAAAGACCAGGTATAATATGCACATAGATTGGGCTAACCAAACTGGAAGCAATACGGTGGAGGAGGATTTTCTGGAGTGCATAAGGATGGTTTTTTAGACCAATATGTCGAGGAACCAACTAGGGGGGAGGCCATCTTAGACTGGGTGTTATGTAATGAGAGAGGATTAATTAGCAATCTCGTTGTGCGAGGCCTCTTGGGGAAGAGTGATCATAATATGGTGGAATTCTGCATTGGGATGGAGAATGAAACAGTTAATTCAGAGACCATGGTCCAGAACTTAAAGAAGGCTAACTTTGAAGGTATGAGGCGTGAATTGGCTGGGATGGATTGGCGAATGATACTTAAGGGGTTGACTGTGGATGGGCAATGGCAGACATTTAGAGACCGCATGGATGAACTACAACAATTGTACATTCCTGTCTGGCATAAAAATAAAAAAGGGAAGGTGGCTCAACCGTGGCTATCAAGGGAAATCAGAGATAGTATTAAAGCCAAGGAAGTGGCATACAAATTGGCCAGAAATAGCAGCGAACCTGGCGACTGGGAGAAATTTAGAACTCAGCAGAGGAGGACAAAGGGTTTGATTAGGGCAGGGAAAATGGAGTATGAGAAGAAGCTTGCAGGGAACATTAAGACGGATTGCAAAAGTTTCTATAGATATATAAAGAGAAAAAGGTTAGTAAAGACAAACGTAGGTCCGCTGCAGTCAGAATCAGGGGAAGTCATAACGGGGAACAAAGAAATGGCGGACCAATTGAACAAGTACTTTGGTTCGGTATTCACGAAGGAGGACACGAACAACCTTCCGGTTATAAAAGGGGTCGGGGGGTCTAGTAAGGAGGAGGAACTGAGGGAAATCCTTATTAGCCGGGAAATTGTGTTGGGGAAATTGATGGGATTGAAGGCCGATAAATCCCCAGGGCCTGATGGACTGCATCCCAGAGTACTTAAGGAGGTGGCCTTGGAAATAGTGGATGCGTTGACAGTCATTTTCCAACATTCCATTGACTCTGGATCAGTTCCTATGGAGTGGAGGGTAGCCAATGTAACCCCACTTTTTAAAAAAGGAGGGAGAGAGAAAACAGGGAATTATAGACCGGTCAGCCTGACATCGGTAGTGGGTAAAATGATGGAATCAATTATTAAGAATGTCATAGCAGTGCATTTGGAAAGAGGTGACATGATAGGTCCAAGTCAGCATGGATTTGTGAAAGGGAAATCATGCTTGACAAATCTTCTGGAATTTTTTGAGGATGTTTCCAGTAGAGTGGATAAGGGAGAACCAGTTGATGTGGTATATTTGGACTTTCAGAAGGCTTTCGACAAGGTCCCACACAAGAGATTGATGTGCAAAATTAGAGCACATGGGATTGGGGGTAGTGTACTGACATGGATTGAGAACTGGTTGTCAGACAGGAAGCAAAGAGTAGGAGTAAATGGGTACTTTTCAGAATGGCAGGCAGTGACTAGTGGGGTACCGCAAGGTTCTGTGCTGGGGCCCCAGCTGTTTACACTGTACATTAATGATTTAGATGAGGGGATTAAATGTAGTATCTCCAAATTTGCGGATGACACTAAGTTGGGTGGCAGTGTGAGCTGCGAGGAGGATGCTGTGAGGCTGCAGAGCGACTTGGATAGGTTAGGTGAGTGGGCAAATGCATGGCAGATGAAGTATAATGTAGATAAATGTGAGGTTATCCACTTTGGTGGTAAAAACAGAGAGACAGACTATTATCTGAATGGTGACAGATTAGGAAAAGGGGAGGTGCAAAGAGACCTGGGTGTCATGGTACATCAGTCATTGAAGGTTGGCATGCAGGTGCAGCAGGCGGTTAAGAAAGCAAATGGCATGTTGGCCTTCATAGCAAGGGGATTTGAGTACAGGGGCAGGGAGGTGTTGCTACAGTTGTACAGGGCATTGGTGAGGCCACACCTGGAGTATTGTGTACAGTTTTGGTCTCCTAACTTGAGGAAGGACATTCTTGCTATTGAGGGAGTGCAGCGAAGGTTCACCAGACTGATTCCCGGGATGGTGGGACTGACCTATCAAGAAAGACTGGATCAACTGGGCTTGTATTCACTGGAGTTCAGAAGAATGAGAGGGGACCTCATAGAAACATTTAAAATTCTGACGGGGTTAGACAGGTTAGATGCAGGAAGAATGTTCCCAATGTTGGGGAAGTCCAGAACCAGAGGTCACAGTCTAAGGATAAGGGGTAAGCCATTTAGGACCGAGATGTGAGGAACTTCTTCACCCAGAGAGTGGTGAACCTGTGGAATTCTCTACCACAGAAAGTTGTTGAGGCCAATTCACTAAATATATTCAAAAAGGAGTTAGATGAGGTCCTTACTACTAGGGGGATCAAGGGGTATGGCGAGAAAGCAGGAATGGGGTACTGAAGTTGAATGTTCAGCCATGAACTCATTGAATGGCGGTGCAGGCTAGAAGGGCCGAATGGCCTACTCGTGCACCTATTTTCTATGTTTCTATGTTTCTATGTAACTTTAAAAAAGCTAAATTCAAAGAGAGGAGGGAAGAATTTAAACAGTGAATTGGGGGACAATGTTTGTCAGCATTTCAGTTGAACACAAGTGGAACACCTTTGAAAGAATACTGCTGGACATGCAGGGCAGTGGCACACCTAAAATCGACAAGCTCAGACTAAACATCTATGATCCAAAATGGATTAACAGACAACATAAAAGTGAAATAAAGAGCCTCTAAAAATTCTGCAAGAGAGCAAGGTGAAGAAGCTCACTGATGAAAATAGGATTATGCAGAAACAAGTTAAAAGGGTGATTATAGGGACCAAGAGAAACCTAGGAAAAAGACTAGCTGCAGCGATAAAATATAACTACAAAAAGATCTTTCTGCACTACAATATCAAGCAAGAGGTGAGAATGTTAAACAATGCAAATGATCTTGAAACCGATGCTGGGAAAGATAGTAAATGTTTTGAATGATTATTTTCTTCAAATATTCACAAGGTTCAATATGAGCAACATGCTCTCCCCTGCCACCCCCCCCAAAAACAAAGCATAATGGATATAAATCAGATGAAATCGACCATCTGAACCCCTGCCTCAGCTCATCTGCTACTGAAACCCTCATCCATACCTTTGTTACCTCTGGACTTGACTATTCCAACGCACTCCTGGCTGGCCTCCCACATTCTACCCTACATAATCAAAACAATATACAAGGCAGAGGGAGCCATGATCAAACCATACCGTGCTCTGGTCAGACTGCAACTTCAGTACAATGTCCATTTCTAGTTACTCAGAAACAAGGAAGATATTCAAGTGCTGAAGAGACATGAGGCTGATCTCTTGGGTTATGGGGAAGCACAGGAGTTTGGGAGTAAAAATTAAATAACTTTGCGCTACTGGTGCAACAGGGACGCTGAAGGGTGAATGCCCGCAAGCAGCGATATTCGCACCGCTTGCCAACTTGATTGGGGTTTAGTGTCTGTGCTAATAACTAGCACCAGGGAATGTTGCGCTGGTGTGTGATGCCCAGGTAGCACCATGGAAGCTAATCTCGCCAGTGAAAGCTGGCATGCAGAGCTGTCCAAGGGCGCTAATGAAGGGGATTAGTGAACCAGGTAGGTTTTAGTGATTGTACTTCATTTTTTTATGATATAACTTTACTTGGGGTGCTTGATGTTTAAAATAGGTGATTTGTAATTAATTTAATTTTTTTTCTTTTGCCGTGATCCTACTCTATGTTGCCGTTTTTTTAGCGCCAGAACTTCAGTAGCACTACCGGCTTAGCACCCTAAGAGAAGAGTGGAATGCTTCCCTTTGTGCTTCACTCCACACTGGGGACATCAATCAATTTTGCAACCGCCAGCGCTAAAAAACTTCCAGCGTTAAAATTAGTACCCTGGTGATGTTAGTGCCTTAAGACCGCATTTATTACATTTTTCCCCCTTGGATTTTTTAACCTGGAATGGAGGCATCTGCTCTTTGTGGTTTACTAGATTGCACACACAACAAACAGACAATCACAATATACAGGACTGGCTTCACAAAATCAGTTTTAATTCCATTTAAAATGCTTTTGTGGGGAGGTTTAGTGTATACATATAACTGATGCTTAAATGGGAATATAGGAACATAGGAACAGGGATTGGCCATTCATCCCCTCGAGCCTGTTCCATCATTCAATATCGTGGCTGATCTGTATCTTAACGCCATATATCTGTTTTGGTTCCATATCCTTTTATACCCTTGGTTAGCAAAAATCTATCGATCTCAGATTTTAAATTATTAATTGAGCTAGCTTTTCGTGGGAGAGTGTTCCACACTTCTACCACCCTTTACGTGAAGAAATGTTTCCTAACTTCTCTCCTGAATGGTCTGGCTCTGATTTTAAGGTTATGTCCCCTTGTCTTAAACTCACGTACGAGCAGAAAAAGTTTCTCTCTATCTACCCTATCAATTCCTTTCTCTATCCTCAATGAAATCACCTTCTATATTCCAGGAAATACAAGCCTAGTCAATGTAATCTCTCCTCATAATCTAACTCTTGGAGCCCTGGTAATTCTGGTGAATCTGCGCTGTATTCCTTCCAAGGCCAATAGATCCTTTTTAAGGGGCGGTGCCAGAACGGTACACAGTACTCCAAGATGTGGTGCCTTGCAACTTTCATTTTGTATTCCTTTTTGCAGCTCTTACTGTATTTTTTGTCTTCCTTTGTTGTTCTTTATATCTCTCCCAGTCCTCTGGATTTGCACTTTTATATGCTCTTTCCTTTAGTTTTATATTATCTCTCACCTCTTCTGTCGACCATGGCTGTTTTATTTGGTAAGTTATGGGTATATACTGGTTATAATTTTTTGAACATCTCCCACTGTTCATCTCTAGTATTACCAGATTACGGTTTTAACCAATTTGCTGTCATCAGTCTGTCTCATCCCATTAAAGTTGGTAACGAAGTCTTAACTGTGTTAAGTTTCTACTTCCAAACCCAACATTGAATTTGATCATATTATGATCACTGTTAGGTAAATGGTCCCTTACTGTTAGATTATTAACTACATCTGGCTCATTACTCATGACTAAATATAGTATGTCCTTCCCTCTTGTTGGTTCTGGAACATATTTCTCCAGAAAACTATCTTGAATGCACTCAGGAAATTCACTACCTTTCTGACTTGAGCTACTCTGCTCTTCTCAATCTATATGAAAATTAAAAAACTTTGCTTTTTCTACTAGCCTCTCTAATTTCTGAATGAATACATTCTGCCACTTCATTGCTGCTATCAGGTGGCATGTAGACAACTCCCATTACTATTTTAAGTTCTCTCTTATTCCTCAATTCTAACCATTGAGTCTTCACTGATTGCTTTCCCATACCTATATCCTCTCTTACTAATGTTGTAATAGTATCCTTAATAAGGCTATCCCTCCTTCAAGTACTGTCAGTGTTGCAACAATACTGAAAGTGTGCTCTAGATTTTAGTTGTTAAGACAACAAAAACATTAAAATACACAAATGAAGTTTTGGAACTTGGTTCAGGTTACTGTATAATAGCAGATCAGGTTTGCATCAAGTTCAACACCTTCACAAACACATCCCTTCTGAATCTAGACACTATTGGATTATATTTTTCTCTGCCACATGACTGATTACATATTTACCATCTCGCTGAATTGCAATGAATTGGCATACTGTGAAAGTTGCAGACTGCTGATTATCAAGACCATTCTGGTCTCTTACCAGACACAAAGCTTATAGTGGTGGAATTTGGGGACTTCCTGGAAAGTAAACTTGTTTTCCAGTCAGCAATAAATGAACACATTAGTATATTTATTTATTTACTTTCAACATAAACACTCCAGCCAAAGCTCTCTATTTGTGCAACTGTTATGACCATGCTTATTCTGAAAGGAAAATCCTCGTCAAACATTTTTAAAAGGTGATCTATCATTGCTGAAAAATGTAAGAACATGGCCAGGTTCTATGGGCCCAAGTTTCAGGTGGAGTTGCTCCTAGTTTTTTGGAGCAACTAGTTTAGTTTGGAGTATGTTAGAAATTGCAATTCTCGGATATTAGTTTGCTCCAGTTCTAGTGAGTTAGTTTAGGTTGGCTTTAGGTAAGGTACTTTTTTTTCAAAGGGGATGTGTCTAGCCACTCGGGCCTGTTTTGCAAGTTTCGGCAGTGTAAACTTATTACAAACTAACTTAGGATGGAGTAAGTGTTCACTTTTGTAAGTTCTGAAAAACCTTACCTGGAGTTAAGTTTAGTGCAGGTACAGCCAGAGACGGAGGGTGGAAGCATTAAACACAAAGGACAACATCACAACAGAGGGGGGTAAGGGAAGTTAGAGGATTTTCCATAAACACCTTCACAACAACATTAAAGAAGCAAAGTACATTTAAAGCACTAAGCACTAAACAAAGCAATACATTTAAAGCACCAAGCATTAAACGAAGCACAAAAAGTAATAAGCAATTAATTAATAAAAAATAGAAGGAACCCTGCACCTAAAACACCAAGACCAAAGTAATAAGTAATCAATCAATAAAAAATAGAAGTACTACCTTTATGTGAAGGGAAGGTGTCTCTGTCAGTGTCTCTTTCTCTCTCTGTATCTGACAGTGAGGAGTGCGGGGGGGGGGGTGTGTGGGTGTGGTGTGTGGGAGTGGGGGGGGGGTGAGGGGGAGGGGTGGGGTGTGTGTGTGGGGGGGGTGTGGGGGGATGGGAGGGGGATGTGTGTGGGGTGTGTGTGTGTGTGTGTGGGGGGGGGTGGGGGGTGGGGGGGGGTGTGTGGGGGTGGGGGTGTGTGTGTGTGTGTGTGTGGTGGGGGTATCTGTGTGTGAGGGGTGGAGTTGTGTGTGTGTGGGGGGTGGGGGTGTGTGTGTGTGTGGGAGGTGTGTGTGTGGGGGGGGGGGTGTGGGGGAGAGGCTGGAAGGAGGCACCCCTGCTCTCTCCTCCGCCCCTTCTATCATTTGAGTGCCCCCCAACCCACGCTCCCTCCAACCCACGCTCCCTCCAACCCACGCTCCCTCCAACCCACGCTCCCTCCTCAGGCCCTTCGTTCATTGAGTGCCCCCCAACCCACGCTCCTCCATCCCTTGCCACGCTCCCGCCTCCATCCCTGTTGCCACGCTCCCCCCTCCATCCCTGTTGCCACGCACCCCCCCTCCCCCCCCCCGGTACCCACGCTCTTCCCCCCCCCCCCCCCGGTACCCACGCTTTTCCCCCCCGGTACCCACGCTCTCCCGAGCCATTGCGCAGGCGTGCATGCTCCAGCGCGCCTGCGCAACGCTGCCGGCTCTGAGAAGAAGGCATGATCCCTAGCCCTGCCCCCCTGCAGGCAGTCTCCTCCCCAGGGAGAGACTATGCTGTGCCACACCACTCCACGCCATGGTCCAGGAGGACCATGGTCCAGGAGGACCATGGTCCAGGAGGACCATGGTCCAGGAGGACCATGGTCCAGGAGGACCATGGTCCAGGAGGACCATGGTCCAGGAGGATCGGAGAATTGCTACAGAATATTCCGGCGCACCTTCGAGCCCAGGCAGGTCACGTAAGTCTCGGAGGTGTGCCGTTTTCACCAGATGCCGAAACTTGGGCCCTATAAGGGCATGTTACGACTCAAGCAGCAAAGTTAGAAATTACCGTCGAAAGGAGCAAGCAACACAAATATTAGAATTTTAGTCAAAAGCGGAGACCTGCTGTGTATTCCATCATTTTCTGTTTCACCTCAGATTTCTGGCATTTGTAGTTATTTTCCGTTTCATCCTTCAAACCTTTTTTGTTGGTTTTCAACAACATTGTCCTGAACATTAGTGCTGCAGATTGTTTCAACACATCTTCAAACAAAACACACTGCATTCATTGAAGGAGTAAAAACAATACTTTATTGTACCAATTAAATGTAACTATTTTTGTATCATACGGTCAACCAAAAATATCGAAGATTTGAAATCTGATCATGCTGAAGCATGTTTCCCCAACTTCAGAGCCAAAATAAGTACAATTACTAATATTAACATTGACTGTTAAGTGAAGCTACAAAAATAAAACATTTTTTTGTTTTATTACACTCTTTGAGGAAAGTTGCTAAGTATCTTAATAATTTAAATGTTGAAAATATTAACACCAATTTACAATTTAATGATTATTCAGACAATTGAATTATGATGCTAATTCAGATTTAAAAAAATCAACGATTCACAATTACTTTGAACATTAAGCTTTTACAATGGCAGAAACCCCCCAGTGAGGATAAAAGAACTATTGTGGCACAACATGTGTACATCACCAAAACAAAACAGAAGAAATTAATACACAATCCATCAGATACTGAACACTATTTAAAATTCCAGTGTACATTATAATCGAATAACCGAACAGATAATTCAACATTTTGAGGGAAGGAAGAAAAATATACTGTGTTCTGGTATCATAAGTACTGTTTAATAAACAACAAAAATGTGGTTAGTATTCTTAAGAAAGGCAAGAGTGCCAAATTGGCCATTCTTACAAGTAAAAGAAACTGATTGTTCTATTTGCATACAGTTTAAGCAATTTGACCTATTTTACAATAAAAGTGATTATTTCACTGGTTTTGTTACCAAAATATACAGTGAAGCTGTAGTGTGAGTGTTCGCTCCAGTTCAGTTCACTGATGTACATAAAATAAAGATACCAGTACCAGATTCCATTACTGTTAGTGTTAAGTATACAACAAATATAATCAAAGCAAGTGAAAAAATAAATTAAATGAGGGAGGTTTGTCTTCAACATTTCTTTCATATTTTCATCAATACTTTAGCGAACCCTGCAAAAAATTGTAATTTTAAGACTTACTCCTGTAACTTGCTGCAAATTAGGTAAATAAATCAAGTTTAAATTGATTGCTTTTTGATATTGTAGCTTTTAATTAACACATGTCTGCCAAATGATTTTTCAGGCTCCTTCCAAAAGCATTTCTTTAAAGTATGTTATTATACAAAGATTTTGTTCAGTATTGCTCATTGGTTAAAGTAAAATAAGGCACAGAATGCATCAGAAATAGAGGGGGGAATTTTAACATGAGTCATCTCAACTCCCCCAAGTTCCCCCACCATCCGTCCCCACTATCAGAGGGTAGTTAAGAGTCAACCACATGTAGGCCAGACCAGGTAAGAATGGCAGATTTCCTTCCCGAAAGGGCATTATTGAACCAGATGGGTTTTTATGACAATTCGATAGAACTCACATCTCTCTGGATTACTAGACCAGTAACATAACACTATGCTACCATACCCCTAAATTCTATTGCAAAACAAACTATGGCCAACTATGAGCAGTGGAAACTAGAAACTAAATAAAGCCTACAAAAAGCACAATAAATTATCCTAAATGATGCTATCTAGCTACATTTACAGACATTTATGCACTGTAATAATTCTACATTAGGGGTTTGAAACCAACGTGCACCAGAGCTCTGGTTTACCATTTGGAAAGAGAACTAATAGCAGAATCATGGCGGAGGTTAATTCAGACTTTTCATTTTGGACATTAACTCATTTAAAAAAAATGCTTGACCAGATGTTTTGATCACAAATATATGCAGGAAGAATTATTGACCAAATTACCCCAGCACGTGGTACATTCAACGAAATTTCAAAGTAGGCGACAGAGTAGATAGAAACTGTTCCCATTGGCAAAAGGGTCGAGAACCAGAGGACACAGATTTAAGGTGATTGGCAAAAGAACCAAAGGCGACAGAAGCAAAAACATTTTTACGCAGCAAGTGGGTAGGATCTGGAATGCACTGTCTGAAAGGGTGGGTTTGACGAGAATAACCCAGGAGATCCAGGAGCTAATAAACCGCTAGCGCAGGGCATTTCTGAACTTAAAGTAGCAACCCAATTCGGGAGCAGCAAAGCAGCTCTACAGACGGCTGAAGGCCAAGGTCCAACAAAAAACTCGCGACCTAAAGCATAGATAGTGGGTGGAGAAAGCATAGGAGATTCAGCAGCTGGCCGACAGCCATGATGAGAGAGGATTCTTCACCGCAGTTAAGTCCACCTATGGCCCAAGCACCCAAGGCCCCACCCCATTGCTGGCCAAGAATGGGGAAACACTCATTAAGGACACTGAGGCAGTCAGGGCTCGCTGGAAGGAGCACTTCGAAGATCTCCTTAATTTGCCTTTGACACGAGTGTCCTTGACTCCATCCTGCAGCATGCTACCTGCCAATACCTCAGCAAAACCCAAGCCCTGCATGAGGTAGAAACGGCCATCCGTCAGCTCAAGAACAAGGCATCAGAAGCAGATGGAATCCCCGCTGAGGCACTAAAGTATGGCGGAGAAACACTATTGGCACGAATGCATGACCTCATCTCTCTTATCTGGAGGGATGAGAGCATGCCCGGAGATCTCAGAGATGCCGTAATCGTAACCATTTTTAAAAAAGGGGACAAGTCCGACTGCTGCAACTACAGAGGAATCTCCGTTGTCGGCCACTGGGAAAGTCATCGCAAGAATCCTCCTCAACCATCTTACCATCTTCTCCCTGTGGCTGAACAGCTCCTCCCAGAGTCGCAATGCAGATTTCGTCCAATAAGAGCTACAACAGACATGATCCTCACCCTGCGACAACTACAGGAGAAGTGCAGGGAACAGCACCAACCCTTGTACATGGCCTTTTTTGATCTCACAAATGCCTTTGACACTGTCAACCGAGAGGGACTATGGAGTGTCTTCCTCAATCTCGGCTGCCCTCAAAAGTTTGTCACCATCCTCCGCCTGGTCCACGATGACATGCAAGCTGTCGATGGTGATCCTGACCAAAGGATCCACCATAGACCCAATCCACGGCCAGACTGGGGTCAAGCAGGGCTGTGTCTTCGCGTCAACACTCTTCTCAATCTTCCTCGCTGCAATGCTCCAGCTCACTCTCAACAAGCTCCCTGCTGGAATGGAACTAAACTATAGAACCAATGGGAACCTGTTCAACCTTCGTCGCCTCCAGACTAGATCCAAGGTCATCCCATCCTGTCATCGAGCTACAGTATTCGGACAACGCGCACATTCAGAGGCTGAATTCCAAGCCATTGTCAACACCTTCACCGAGGCATACGAAAGCATGGGCCTTACACTAAACATCCGTAAGACAAAGGTCTTCCATCAACCTGACACTGCCACATAGCACTGCTCCCCGGTCATCAAAATCCATGGTGTGGCCTTGGATAACATGGACCATTTCCCATATCTCAGGAGCCTATTAACAAGGGCAGACATCGATGACGAGATCTAACACCGCCTCCAGTGCAGCCTTCAGTCACCTGAGGAAGAGAGTGTTCGAAGACCAGAACCTCAAATCTGGCACCAAGTCTGTAGTGATACCCGCCCTCCTATATGGCTCAGAGACGTGGACCATATACAGTAGACACCTCAAAGCGCTGGAGAAATACCACCAACGCTGCCTCAAGATCCTGCAAATCCACTGGGAAGATAGATGCACCAATGTCAGTGTTCTCGATCAGGCCAACATCCCCAGCATTGAAGCACTGACCACACTCAAGCAGCTCCATTGGGCAGGCCACATCGTCCGAATGTCCGACACGAGACTCCCAAAGCAAACACTCTATTTGGAACGCCTACACGGCAGGCGAGCCCCAGGTGGGCAGAGGAAACGTTTCAAGGACACCCTCAAAGCCTCCTTGATAAAGTGCAACATCTCCACCGGCACCTGGGAATCCCTGGCCCAAGACCGCCCTAAGTGGAGGAAGAGGATCCGGGAGGGCTCTGAGCACCTCGAGGCTCGTCACCGAGAGCATGCGGCGGACAAGCGCAGGCAGCGGAAGGAGCTTGTGGCAAACCATACTCCCCACTCACCCTTTCCTTCAACCACTGTCTGTCCCACCTGTGACAGAGACTATAATTCCCATATTGGATTGTCAAGTGAGAACTCATTTTTGGAGTGGAAGCAAGTCTTCCTCGATTTTAAGGGACTGCCTATGATGATGATGAGGGGTAATTTTCTGATTTTGAACTCCCAGCGGGGAGTCTCGCCCATGTGCGGATGTCACTGGAATATGGCTTGAGCTCACAGCCTTCTGGCTTAGAGGCAAAAGTGCTGTCATTGAGCTCAGACTGACACAGTTGGAAAGATGTATATAGCACATATCTAAATTTTCAGTTATGTACTTTCTGGTGGGCAAAACACGCCACCAGGAGTGCAAAATCAGAAAATTATGCCTTATGTAATAAGATTTACTCTGGGCAGGGCACACTGTGTTTAAACTAGTCATAATGAAAAAGTAAGTCAGTGTTTCTTTCTAAATACAAAACTAAAATTATTCACAGGTGAAAGACATGCTATATAAAACTGGTATGCAAATTATACTCCCGTGCATTTTATTGTCGAGGTGCAACCTGTATACTTCAGCAATTTATAAGCTGGATTTTGCAGCATTTCATGCCCAGTACTGTAAAATTCAGCATCTACATTTAAGTTTTAATGATTCACAAATCTGACCTGAGTGACTTATGTATCTGCTCATCTACCAAGAATAAAGACAACGAGATCAACTTTTGTACAAGTCTGACATACATGTTTTAATGGTGGTTGGCTATACATGGATAATGAAGCTAAAACAATTTTATATTTTGGAGCTAAAGATCGTGTGGTAACTTTTTACAAATTTACACTATTGGCATGGAGCTGAGCCCATCGAGAAGACATATTAGGAATACACATGTGGAGTCCCAAAGGGTGGCTTAAATTCTGTGCCAACCATACAAAGTTTTGAGAGTTATCCTTGATAGTTGGCTAAGAACTTATTCTCTAGGTACATTGGAGTTTTCTTTTTTTGCTGAAAAGTAGTTTGTTTTGCTTTAGAAAGAAATTATCTCACATGCCAGGGGAGGGGGGGGGGGGGGGGAGGGGAAGAGAAAGAGTCTGAACAAGTAGCCAAAAGTCAGTCTCCATCCTCTCTTATTTTACGCCTCTTCTCAGTTGATTCTTGCTGACATCGAGGCTCAAATATTTAGAGAGGGAGCAGCTGAAGAACCCAGCAAGGCCGGCTGAATTTAACGGCAGGACCTCATTATCATTGTTTTATTCCATTTACTACAAATGGACAGGCTGGTCGGCTGCCGGATGGGAAAACCAGTGGCAGGAGGCCACAGCTGGGAACGTTCTCCAGCAATCAGGAAAAGGGCAGGCTGCAGATCGGGACTTGGGGAGACAAGAGAGGCATGGGCTTGAGAGAGGCTGCAATCGGCAGACCGAAGGACTTCCTTGAGGAGCCGGGGGCGGGGGGGGGGGGGGCGAGGGAGGAGTAAGCTTGCTCCTACTGGCCCACAAAGAGTGCTATAAAAGATACTTACATTCTGGAGCTGGTAGCTCCCGCTTCCCTTTCGCTGCTGGGTTTCCCGAGCCTTGGGAAACACAGGCAGCAGCAGTTAAATTTAAATCAGGCTCCGAACTGCACTGTGGTGGCTTTATTTAAATATGTTAATGAAATGTCCTGCCTCTCCAAGATGGGACAGTCACATGCCTCGCTACCTGCTGCTGGCAGGAGGGGGGCAATGTTCAATATTAAGGCCATAGTGTCAGAACTTAGTTGTCTATTGCTTTATGCTTGGAGGCAAGAACAAGCTAAGCTCCTGTGCTAGAAGTGCTTCAAAAGGGGTTAATTGGCACAAATATGTTGGAAAACTAAATCTGTACTGCATGTGTCTGATGTGATGGTATCTACTGCTTATAAAGACATGTTTTATGAATAGTGAGCCACTGCGAAGAGCGAAAATACTTTAAAACCAACATGGATTCCTCTCGTACTCGTTTTCAAATAATGGAGAGTGCAGAAGTATGTTGGTCAATTATAAGACCACTCTATAGCAAAATCAGAATCAAATTAGTTATTGTGGATCACAATGGCAATCAGTGTAAGAAAACATGTGAATTTGCAATGTTCAACCTAGGCCCTGAAGACCCCAATTCATTTTCAAGATTTATTATCCTCTTTTGTATCTCACCTTACATAAAGTTTTTTCTTTAAAAAGGATACATATTTTTAATGGCATTCCTCAGAAACCAGACACATTGCGAATACCTGTAGACTTCAAATTAAGTCGTTGCCTTTTTTTAAGAATGCACTGTTATATAAATGCATGCCCAATTGATAATTTTGGAATCATAGAACCTGACAGCACAGGAGGTGGCCATTTGGCCATTGTGCCTGTGCCAGTGGTTTGAAAGAGCTATCCAATAGGCCTGAAAAATTCTCATTTTCAAGTATATATCCAAATTCCTTTTCAAAGTTACTACTGAATCTGCTTCCACCACTCTTTCAGGCAGTGCATTCCAGATCACTAAACAATTCACTGTGTAAAAAAATCTCCTCGGATTCTTTTGCCAAGTATCTAAAATCTGTGACCTCTGATTTTACATTTATCACAAAGTTACAGGACAGAAAAGCCCACCCAACACCCCTTCAAGTTTATACTGGTGTTTTTATCCACATGAACTACCTAATCTAATCCCACTTTCCTGCTCACATTCCATTTAATATTTCCCTTTATCAAGCAACCATATAATTCCTTGTCAAAATAATTTATGGAATCTGATTCAATAGTTTGTGGCAGAGTTTTCTACTTTCTAACCACCCTCATTGTTGAAACAGAACCTTTCCTTTAACTCTTTCTGCGATTACCTTAAATTTGTGCTCTCGGTTACCATCTCACTGAGGTATGGAAAAAGTAATCACCATTTACCTTACCATAACTGTTCTGTATGATGAAGACCTCGATCAGGTCATCCCATAACCTTCTCAGCTTCAATGGAAAAGTCCCAACTTCTCAAGTTTCGTTCCATATCAGTAACCCTTCATCTGAGTGACTTTAAGATGCATCATTTCTGTTGCTTTTTTATTCTTTCTATAAAGGGAGTGCAAAACTAGACAATACTCCAACTGCCGCCCAAGATCTTGTGCAAATTCTACATTACTTCATTATATTTTTATTCCAGATGCAAAACCAACAATTCAGTTGCCTATAATGTTTTTCAAAAGGGAAGGTCATGTGTGACCAACCTTATTTAAATTCTTTGAATCAGTAACAGAAAGTGTAGATGAGGGTACTGCAGTAGACGTAATGTATTTGGATTTCTAAAAGGCCTTCGATAAGGTAGTAGACTCATGGCTTAGATCAGAACATGTGGAGTTAGGGGACAAGTAGCAGAATGGATAGCAAGCTGGCTACAATACAAAAATGAGTAGAGATTAAAGATAGTTACTCAGACTGGTAAATGGTGGGAAGTGGCTTCTACAGGGATCGGTGTTGAGCCCCAATTACATAAACGATTTGGACTTGGGAATCAGAAATATAATTTCAAAATTTACAGGCGACACCAAATTGGGGTGTGTAGTTAATACAGGGGAGGACTGCGATAAAATACAGGAAGACATTAATAAACTTGCAGAATGAACTTCAATATAGACAAGTGTGAGGTGGTACACTGTGATAAGAAGAATAAGGAGGCCACATACTCCTTGAAAAATAAATGTCTAAATGGGTTAGAGGAGCAGAGGGATCTGGGGGTACAGATACACCAATCACTAAAAGTAGTAACTCAAGTTAATAAGGTCATTAAAAAAACAAAGCACTGGATTTCATTTCTAGAGGGAGAGAATTGAAAACCAGAGAAGTTAAATTGAATTTCCATAGAACCTTGGTTGGACCACATGGAGTACTGTGGACAGTTCTGGTCTCCATATTAGAAAAAGGAGACGGTGCAAAAGAGATTTACTCGAATGATATCAGAACTGTGAGGTTATACCTATCAGGAAAGATTATACAGGCTGGGGCTCTTTTCTCTAGAAAAATGGAGACTGAGGGGTGACCTGAGAGGTCTTTAAAATTAGGAAAGGGTTTGATAGGGTAGACAGAGATGATGTTTCCACTTATGGAGAAGACCAGAACTAAACATAATGGCCCTGAAATTCCGACGTTCCCGGGTCCGGAAAGGCTTTGGAAAAGCTGGTTTTCGGCGCGCAATACGCTTGCGCTGAAAACCGACTTTTCTGATCTGTCAAGTTTCTGGCTTGACAGATCATCCGCAGATCAGGAACGAAGGCATTTGTAAGTGCAAATTTCCGATACTTATGCATACAAATGTCCTCAAAAATCTTGCGTCTGAAAAAGCAGGCGCATGGCCTACTTGTACAGGTGCAAGTGTTTTAAAAAAACACAAAATCATATAAAAATAAAGTTATGAAAACCCTCCCCACAACGGTAAGTATCGGGAAAATATATATTTTTGTAAGACTTTAATAACTTTAATTTAAATGAATGTAGTGTATATTTTCTATTTTTTTATTAGTGATTTGGATGTTTGGGGCTGCTTCTCTATCAATGTAATTGGAGTTTAGGACCTCACGGAACTCCTATTACTATGATACCTTACCTGATTGGCTGCACAGTCATGTGACTCCAGCACACGTCCCAATGTGCACGCGCTGCGAATCGCTGTCGAAGGAGGCCTCAGCATCGGGAAGTCAAACGTGGGCAGCAGCTTAAGGTAGGTGTGTATTTTTTCTCTAAAATGCCCGCGGGAAGGATAAAACGGAATTTCAGGGCCATTAAATATAAGATAGTCACTAATAAATCCAATAGGGAATTCAGGAGAAACTTTGTAACCCAGAGAGTGGAACACAAGGAGTAGTTGAGGTGATTAGCATAGATATATTTAAGGGGAAGCTAGATAAACACACGAGGGAGAAAGGAATAGAAGGATTTGTTGATGGAGTTAGAGTGAATGAAGTAGAGTGGGAGGAGGCTCGTGTGGAGCATAAACACCGGCATGGACCTGTTGGGCTGAATGACTTATTTGTGTGCTGTAAATACTATGTAATACACACATTCACCTAGGTTAGGGAATGCTAGATTACTTATTTTCAATATATTACTTTTCATTCTTTGAATGTAGTTTAACCTCTATGGACAAATAATGTTCAAGACTTCATCAGAGTCCTGCCAGATACATGTTTTAGTTGGAATAATGGGCCCAATTTTCCCCAACCCCTTTTTTCGGCGCACTTACCTTAAATGCGCCGACATTGCGCGCTGGAATTGGCGTGGAGAAAAAAGGGGCTCCATCCTGTCGCTCTGTCGACTCTCCGGTGTCCCAGCGTGGTGTAGCTTGTGAAGTGTGGGGTGGAGCAACAGGCCAGTGCAGAAAGCACTGCCAGTAGCTGCTTGCATGTGCAGTGAAGTCTGCGCGCATGCTCCTGCCCTCCCAGCGTGTCCTGAGGGCTGTGAGCAGGACCCGATGCTCACAGCCCCTATCCCCGGCCGAAGGGATGCCCCGATTTTCGCTGTACCCTATCGCTGACTTCCCGGGCTGAGGTAGGACTTCAGTTTTATTTTTTATTTATTGATGGTTGTGCTTGAGAGTTTTGATTGGGGGCGGGGGGGAGGGGGGGTGAGGAGGAGAGTTTTTTTGGCGAGGGGGGGGGAAGAAAGTGTTTGATGGGGGGGGTGGGAGAAAGAGTGTTTTGATAGGGGGAGGACTTTTTTTAAAAAACTTGATTCTGGCATAAACTTACGCCAGAAAAAAAACTTACTCCAAAAAAATTGATGCAAGTCACAGCCAAAATTGGGCCCATAGAACATGTTTGTGGAAAACTTGAGTAATAGGAACTGAAAAAGGCAACATATGAAACAATCAGTTTGGAGGTAGATGACATTTGGGATAGTTATATAAAGGATCTGTGATACAGTCTGTGATAGAGTCTGTGATACAAGTTATGCACTGTAGTTGTTCTAGCTTGAACTTTCGGTCTAGGATTTTGACCCCGTTCGGCATTGATGCTTAGATGTTCATTTGCATGATCAACAATGCTCAACATTACAATTGTGACTACATGCCAAAAAATTTACTTCATTGGCTGTAACATAATTAATTCATATTGAAAATAGATGAAGAATAAAAGTCCATCATAAAGGCCTGGAAATTACTATGTTTCAATGGCATGAAGGGGATCTCGCCCAGATGAACTGGCTGGAGAAAATATCAGATCAAACAGCAGATAAGCAGTGAGAAATACTGACTCACAAGATGGATAAGGTACAGGCTAAATACATTCTGACTAGGAGCATAGAGATAAATGAAAGATAAGGGTTCCATAGTTAAGTATTTTGAGCAAACATGAGATTTAAAATAGAGGTATATAGTAAATATAAGGGGATAATACAGAAGAAAACTATGAGAATTGTGACAGTTATAGAAAGGAAGCAAAGTAACACATGACGACTACTAAGAGAGAATATGAAAGAAAACTGACAATCAAAATAATGGGTAAATAGTGAGGCTTATCTGAGCATATAAGGAAAAGAACAGTTATGGGACCAATTAGATGAACATAGGAACAGAAGAATAGGCCATTTAGCCTCTCGAGTCTTTTTCACCATTCAAGGAGATCATGGCTGATCTGCGACCTAACTCCATATATCTGCCTTTGCCCCATATCCCTTAATACCTTTGGTTAACAGTAATCTTATCAATTTCAGATTTAAAATTAATTGACCTATCAATTGCCGTTTGCGGAAGAGAGTTCTAATCTTCTACCACCATTTGTGTGTAGAAGTGCTTCCTAACTTCACTCCTGAAAGGCCGGACTCTAATTTTTAGGCTGTGTCCCCGAGTCCTAGATTCCCCAACCAGAAGAAAAAGGTTCTCTCTATCTACCCTGTCAGTTCTCTTTAATATTTTGAAAACTTCAATCAAATCACCCCTTAATCTTCCAAGTTCCAGGGAATACAATCCTAGTGTGAGTAATCTGTCCTCGTAATTTAACCCTTGGAGTCCAAGTGTCATTCTAATAAATCTACACTGCACTCCTTCGAAAGCCAATATATCCTTCCTAAAGGTGTAGTGCCCAGAACTGAACTCAGTACTCCAGGTGTGGTCTAACCAGCTATAGCATTACTTCTAATCCATTATATTCCGGTTCTCTGTTATAAAGGCCAGCATTCCATTAGTATGTGCTAAATGACCACTGGACATCTCATAGTGCTTTACAGTCAATGAAGTACTTTTGGAGTATAGTCACTGTTGTAAAATAAGCTTAACAGATTGGAGAAACAGAAAGATTTAGGGTTGTATATAGATCTCTAAAGATGGGAGTGCAGGTAGAAAAAGCTACAAAAAGGCAAATGGAAATCTGGATTTTATTTATGGGAACAATAAATATAAAACAAGGAGTCATCCAAAAGGCTAATGGAATATTGGCCTTTATCACAGGTTGGAATAAAAAAAATTGGGGAAGCGATGCTTCAACTGTACAGAATCTTGGTCAGATCCCATCTGGAGTATGGAGTTCAGTTTTAGGCACCAAACCTCAGTAAATATATATTATCCTTGGAGGGGGGTACAGTGCAGATTCACCAGAATGATTTGAGGGCTAAAAGGGTTCAATTATGAGAACAGGTTTTACAAACTTGGTTTGTATTCCCTTGAGCTGAGACGATTGAGGGGCAATCTAATCAAGGTCTTAAAATTAATGAAGCGATCTGACAGGGTATATACAGAGAAACTATTTTGTCTGGTGTGGGAATCCAGAACAAGAGGGCATAATCTTAAAATTAGAGATCAGCCATTTCGGAGTGAAATCAGGAATCCCTTTTTCCACAGAAATGTTGTAAAAAATCTCTCCCCCAAAAGGCTGAGGATGTAGGGCCAACTTAAATTTTCAAGACGGAGATCGATAGATTTTTTATTAGTTAAGGATATCAAGGGATATAGAGCAAAGGCGGGTAATTGGAGTTCAAGTACAGATCAGCCATGATCTTATTGAATGAAGGAACAGGCTTGAGGGGCTGAATGGCCTACTCTTGTTCTTAAGTGACGATGCTGAATTTTGTTTTTTTCCCCACAGTTGAGGTATTGCATGCAGCTCTGGACACTCCATTATAAGAAGGATATTAAACTCATGGAAGAGATATACTGAAAATTCATTAGAATATCAGGAATGAGAGGTCATAGTTATGTAAAAAGGAATGTAGATTCCTGATCCTGTCTCTAAAGACTCAGGCTAAGAATTCCACCTGCCACCATAACCTGGACCAATATCCTGGGTCAAGGATCATTAGGTATTCATGGCAGTCTGCCAATGGGATCCCCAACTGGAACTGCAGAGACCACTGGTGCAACACCTTAAGGAGGTCGAAGACATCATTAAAGGGGTCAAAGAGTCCCGAAGATGGGACTAGTTAATGGAGTAAAAGGCCTTGGCTGAGATCGAGGCCTTTGACAGGTGAATGATCAGAGGGAGAGGAGATCTCTACTATGCCCTCTTATTCCATTGGGAGCATTTAAATCTATTTACGTTGCTGCCTCAGGCCTACCACCATGGTACACCTGGTAGTCTCAGAGTGGCTCGAACTGGGGGTGGACAGAAAGGAAATAGATCATGCAGCGGGTGGAGAAAGAGCAGCTGGGAGGCGGAGATAATGGTAAAATCACATCCGCAGAAAGGTGGCAGTAGGTCACATTGCCCAATTGGTTTCACTTTACCACCACTATCCCACCCAATTTCAGACAGGATGGTGGAGGAAATTCAATGCTTACCTGCAGGTTAGGGACCAACAGCCACATTAGAATCAAGTAAGTTACATATTACAAATCAAACATGCTACTCAATTTATGAACACATTTTCTGAAACACTTATCACAGCAGCAATTGTGCATCTGCATTTCAACAGTTTTAAACTGTGCAAGTAAACAACACATACATACTGAAGCACAGGAAATATAGCTAAGTGTACATAAGCGCAAACTAATAATTTCTGCATAGTAATGGTTCCCCACCTGTACCAAATGTAAATAACAAGAACTGTGTTGCATAAGATGTATTCCTTCAAGTTACAAAATCTGGCATAGAATCATTTGGGGAGTAGGGTACTGAAATACAAAGCATTAGAATAATACTTTGGTTCTTGTGATCTTTTAGAATGTAAATGACAAAATGTGAGTTTATGTTAATTCATGTGAAAAGTTGCTCAGTCCAGCTCATCTCTAGTTATATGCCTCTGTACTTAGAACAGTTATTTGCTCGATATGACACAAATGTTTATCTTAATTGGTATTAATCCTACAGAGAAACTATTATATTTTCATGACAATACTGCTTTATTTTACTGAACATTCTGGGTATTACTAGGTAGTTACAATTAAAACAAACTCAAATGGAATGGAATTTTAAAATAGCTGAAACAATGAAATTAACAAACTGCTTTTCCTTTACCAGCAGTGTATACAGTGTTTAATGGAACAGTTCTAGTGGGGTATATGTTATAATCAACTCTTCTGCATCCCGTCCAAATAGCACCGCTCTCCCATCTTTGGCTCAGGAAGGGATGCTTATCCAGGCCAGAAACATTTACCATGTCTGCCATCAATGCTACGTATGATCAGCCACCAGAAAGTGCGATTCAAATTTGGCAAATACATCTGTCCCCGAGATGGGGACAAGAGCCTCACCTCTGAACAATGTTCTATTAAACAGAACCAATGAGAACTGGAGAAATTCACCAATGGAGAACCTGGTTACCAACGCAACTGGGCTTGTAAGGCAAAGCTGTACAACATTACAGCACTAAGGAAGAATTTTCTCAATCTTTATAATTGTTTGCATGTGGTATCATATACAAAATCTCATTGCAGCATATTGCAGCAAACTACGTTGCATTGAACTAAATTACAGTCTTGGCTCATTCAGAATTATTGGCTTCCACAGCCTCTCTCAGCCACATTTTAAATATTCAAAAATATAATCTACAAAATATTTAATTTAGCTTGAATAAACCTAATAATGTCATGTTTAACAATTTGAATCACCTTACTTTTCATTGTACCCTCCTTGTGCCAGAAGTCCCAGACACTGTGGCTTTGCATTAATTCTCTGGGGTGGGTGGGACTGGTTCCATGACATTTTCTCTCATCCTGAAAACATACAGTACTCCATTCTGTGGCCTTTTTAAGAACTGGTTAAAAAATAAATTGCCCTATGAGGACAGACAGGTTTGAATACCAAGTCAAAGCTGGGATTCAAAATTGAGACCCTCTATTAATAGATACCAGGTCACCCTATTTTGTATGAAGCTTTATAAAGGATCGATTCTACTGCAGTATTACTGTTGTACTTCTTAATTACACTTACTTACAATGTGTGGCGAATTCACCAAATTTTAATCTAATCAGAAAGGTCAAATATGTAACTACAGTTGCTGTGCAGTTTAGCTGTCCATACATACATTTATACATCGAGTCTATGTTTTGTATAAATAAAATTATTCTGTATTGTTCTACAGTATAGTTATTAGAAAACTATAGTACTCTCCAGTTCAAAGCTGTTCTGATTACATGGAACAAGAGGCGTATTTAATTGATAAATGGGATGAAATCAAAGTAATAAATAGTCCTAAATAATCAGAAGTTAACTGTTTTTAAACCAATAACTATTAGACGATAACATGAAAAATAAAAAGTCAGCAGCATTAACCCGAACCATTAAACGTAATGTTCACTGCATTTTTAGCCTTTAAATGAGCCCATTGTTGTATATTGTGTCGGTGTATCATGGATTAAACGTAACTGCTGTCAGCTTTTTAATTTCAAAATGCAGCCTTGTCCTTAGTAGTTTGTTTAAAAGGTATGTTGGAATGACAAGGCAAACTAACAACAGACAAAATTAATAAATTGAAAACACACATGACAATATACTAAAAGATATTGCCTCTAACAAAGATATACAAATATATTCCTTATTTAAACATCAGTGCCAGACGTCAGGCGTGCTCAAACATCGAGTAGGTTTCCTCTTAGATTTATGGAGCTGGCCAAGCACTGAAATGTCACTATACTTTCAGATTTGTTTCAATCCATGGAAATTAGTCAAAATTCTCCAACAGCAGTACTAACTTGCAGCCTGGCATGCTTCCAGTGGTTGAATTAAACCTTCCTCATACAGACGTAGGATGGCTTCACATACAAATTTGTATTGACTCTGGAAGAAATTAAACATTATTTAAAATGAGCTTTCATCAAGTCAACCTAAAATATACAAGAATAACTCAGTTTATTAATGAAAATATTAGAAATAGTTAATAGGCAATGATTTTACTAATATATATGATTCCTAACATGTTTTTATTCACCAGTCACTGATTACAAACTGAAACATTTATGAAAGAACAAGTTGCAGCATTAAAACACAATTCCATTATTTTAGGAGAAGAGACATGAAATGAAAGTCTTTTGACAATCCTATTAGAAGCTATCAAAATGACTTCAGCTACAGCCTTTCAATTTTCAGAGTATGCTATAGACAATGTGCACCTAAAAATGGTTGCAAGATACATCTGAAGTGGATATAACATATCAGTGAATACCAGTGAGTAACCATGTGATATCGATGAATATAAAAGCAAATACAATGCACACCGTTTTATGTGCTCTGTACCAGATCCACTTTTTTTTAAATCACATTATACTGGTTCACTATTCTGGTTACAGATTTACTGAATGCATAATGTGCACATCATGCATTCAGAAGACATAATTGAGCATTCACTACACCAGGCAGGAATAATGTAATGTTGTTAGTAATGCAAGGGGAAGAGTGTGTCAAATTAGACTGAACATTCCAGAAACAGCTACAGTTTCATCCAATAGGTTGAGCAGCCACCATATTGAAAAGCCCAATTTACGCATGAACTGGGTTTGAAATACTGGGGGGTGAATTTCAACTTTGATGGGGTTACAAAATGAGGTGGCAGCAGATCAGCCGGCTGTTATGCACTCCGACCGATTTTCCTTTCCATGGAAGTTAATCAAAAGGAAAAATAAACAAGGTGTATAACAGGCAGCTGATCCTCTACGCCTCATTTCACCCCCACAGGCTGAGGAGGTAAGGATGTAACACTGGAGACATAAATGAGAAGAACAAATATATTTTACTTTACAGTAAAAATACATTATAAATATTATAAGCAAATAAAGCATTATTGTTCAGCAGATAATAACTGCTCAATTTTAGTGTTGTCACAAACTAAGATACTTTGCACAATGAATTGTTGAAATGTAGAATTAACTAGATTTCTCAGTGAAATATTTGCCTTATTTATGTGCAAGAGATAATCATAGAATCATAGAAATTTACAGCACAGAAGGAGGCCATTTGATTCATCGTGTCCATGCCGGCCGACAAAGAGCTATCCAGCCTAATCCCACTTTCCAGCTATTGGTTCGTAGCCTTGTAGCTTATGGCACTTCAAGTGCATATCCAAGTACTTTTTAAATGTGGCAAGCGTTTCTGCCTCTACTACCTTTTCAGGCAGTGAGTTCTAGAAACCCACCACCCTCTGAGTGAAAAAGATTTTCCTCAAATCCCCTCTAAACCTCCTACCAATTACTTTAAATCTATGCCTCCTGGTTATTGAGGCCTCTGCTGAGGGAAATAGGTCTTTCCTATCCACTCGATCTAGGCCCCTCATAATTCCATACACCTCAAATAGGTCTCCCCTCAGCCTCCTCTGTCAAAAGAAAACAACCCCAGCCTATCCAATCTTTCCTCATAGCTAAAATTCAGGCAACATCTTCGTAAATCTCATCTGCACCCTCTCTAGTGTAATCACATCATTCCTGCAATGTGGTGTCCAGAAGTGCACATGGTACTCTAGCTGTGGCCTAACGAATGTTTAATACAGTTCAAGCATAACAGCCCTGCTCTTATATTCAAGCCTCGGCTAATAAAGGCAAGTATTCCATGTGCCTTTTTAACCACCTTATCGACCTGCCTGTTACCTTCAGGGATCTGTGGATGTAGAATCAGTTTGGGTGGAGATAAGGAATAATAAGGGAAAGAAGTCACTGGTGGGTGTAATCTATAGGCCCCCTAACAGTAGCTACAATATTGGACGGAGTATAAATCAAGAAATAATAGAAGCTTGTAAAAAAGGAACGGCAATAATCATGGGTGATTTTAATCTTCATCTTGATTGGACAAATCAAATTGGCCAAGGTAGCCTTGAGGAAGAGTTCATAGAGTGTATCCGGGATAGTTTCCTTGAACAGTACATTGTGGAACCAACCATGGAGCAGGCTATCTTAGATCTGGTACTGTGTAATGAGACAGCATTAATAAATGATCTCGTAGTAAAGGACCCTATAGGAAAGAGTGATCATTGCTTGGTTGAATTTCAAATTCAGTTAGAGGGTGAGAAAGTTGGATCTCAAACCAGTGTCCTAAGTTTAAATAAAGGAGACTACAAAGGTATGAAAGCAGAGTTGGTAAAGTGGACAGGGAAAATAGATTAATGTGTAAGATCGTTGATGAGCAGTGGCGGACATTTAAGGAGATACTTCATAACTCTCAACAAAAATATATTCCAATGAGAAGGCAAGATTTTAAAAGAAGGGGTAACCATCCGTGGCTAACTAAGGAAATAAAGGATGTTATCAAATTGAAAACAATGGCATACAAAGTGGCCAAGATTAGTGGGAAGCCAGAGGAGTGAAAAGCTTTAAAAAACCAGTAAAGAACGACTAAAAAAAATAATGAGAGGGAAGATAGATGATGAAAGTAAATTAGCAAGAAATATAAAAACAGATAGTAAGAGTTTCTACAGTTATATAAAAAGGAAGAGAGTGGCTAAAATAAATGTTGGTCCCTTAGAGGATGAGACTGGGGAATTAATAATGGGGAACGGGAAAATGGCAGAGACTTTGAACAAATATATTGTAATGGTCTTCATGGTAGAAGACACTAAAAACATCCCAATAGTGGATAATCAAGGGGCTGTGGGAGGAACTTAAAACAATCATTGTCACTAAAGAAGTACTCGGTAAAATAATGGGACTAAAGGTGGACAAGTCCCCTGGATCTGATGGCTTGCATCCTAGGGTCTTAAAAGAAATGGCTGCAGAGATAGTGGATGCATTGGTTGTAATCTACCAAAATTCCCTGGATTCTGGAGAGGTCCCAGCAGTTTGGAATACTGGAAATGTAACGCCCCGAGTTAAAAAAGGAGGCAGACAGAAAGCAAGAAACGATAGACCAGTTAGCCAAACATCTGTCGTTGGAAAAATGCTGGAGTCCATTATTAAGGAAGCAGTAGCAGGACATTTGGAAAAGCATAATTCAGTCAAGCAGAGTCAACATGGTTTTATGAAAGGGAAATCATGTTTGACAAATTTGCTGGAGTTCTTTGAGGATGTAACAAGCAGATTGGATAAGGGAGAACCAGTGGATGCAGTGTATTTGGATTTCCAGAAGGCATTCAATAAGGTGCCACATAAAAGATTAATGCACAGGATAAAAGTGCACAGGTTGGGGTAATATATTAATCTGGATAGAGGATTGGCTAACAGAAAACAGAGAGTCGGGATAAATGGGTCATTTTCCGGTTGGCAAACAGTAACTAGTGGGGTGCCACAGGGATCAGTGCTGGGGCCTCAACTATTTACAATCTATATTAATGATTTGGATGAAGGGGCCGAGTGTAATGTAGCCACGTTTGCTGATGATACAAAGATGGGCAGGAAAGCAAGCTGTGAGGACACAAACAATCTGCAAAAGGATATAAACAGGCTAAGTGAATGGGCAAAAATTTGGCAAATGGAGTATAATGTGGGAAAGTGTGAGGTTATCCACATTTACAAAAAAAATAAAAAAGCAAATTATTTAAAGGGAGCAAAATTCCAAAATATTGCAGTAGAGGGAACCTGGCGGTCCTTGTGCATGAAACACAAAGTTAGTATGCAGGTACAGCAAGTATTCAGGAAGGCAAATAGAATGTTGGCCTTTATCGCACAGGGGATGGAGTATAAAAGCAGAGAAGCCCTACTACAATTGTACAGGGTATTGGTGAGGCCACACTTAGAGTATTGCGTACAATTTTGGTCTCCTTATTTAAGGAGGGATATACTTGTATTCGAGGCAGTTCAGAGAAGGTTCACTAGGTTGATTACTGAGATGAAGGGGTTGTCTTATGAAGAAAGATTGAGCCTGTACTCATTGGCGTTCAGAAGAATGAGGGGTGATCTTATTGAAACATATAAGATAATGAGGGGGGCTCGACAAGGTAGATGCAGAGAGGATGTTTCCACTCATGGGGGAATCTAGAACTAGGGGTCATAGTTTCAAAATAAGGGGTCGCCGATTTAAAACTGAGATGAGGAGGAATTTCTTTCTCAGAGGGGTGTAAATCTGTGGAATTCTCTGCCCCAGAGAGCAGTGGAGGCTGGGTCATTGAATATATTTAAGGCGGAGATAGACAAATTTTTGAGCGATGAGAGTAAAGGGTTATGGGGAGCGGGCAGGGAAGCGGAGCTGAGCCCATGATCAGATCAGCCATGATCTTATTAAATGGTGGAGGAGGCTCGAGGGGCCAAATGATCTACTCCTGCTCCTATTTCTTATGTTCTTATGACATGCACTCCAAGATCCCTCTACATTTCTCAGTGTCCTACCATTGATTGTGTATTTCCCTCCCGAAATGCATTCCTTCACACTTCTCTGGATTGAATTCCATTTGCCACTGTTCTGTCCATTTGACCAGTCCATTGATATCTTCCTGCAGACTACAGCTTACTTCTTCATTATCAACCACATGGCCAATATTTGTATCATCTGCAAACTTCTTAATTATATCCCCTACATTCAAGTCTAAATCATTGATATATACCACTAAAAGCAAGGGACCTAGTACTGAGCTCTGCAGAACCCCACTGGAAACAGCCTTCGAGTCGCAAAAACTCCCTCAACCATTAACCTTCCTGCCTCTGTGCAATTTTGGATCCAACTTGCCATTTGCCTTGGATCCAATGAGCTTTTACTTTCGTGACCGGTCTGCCATGTGTGACCTTATCCAAAGCCTTGCTAAAATCCATACAGACTACATCAAATGCACTACCCTCATCGACCCTCCTTGTTACCTCTTCAAAAAATTCAATCAAGTTAGTCAGACATGACCTCCCCTTAATAAATCCACGCTGACTGCCGTTGATTAATCTGTGTCTTTCTAAATGAAGATTTATCCTGTCCCTCAGAATTTGTTCCAATAATTTTCCCGCCACCAAGGTTAGGCTGACTGGCCTGTAATTAGTCGGTCTATCCTTTTCTCCCTTTTTAAACAATGGTACAACGTTAGTAGTTCTCCAGTCTTCCGACGTCATACCTGTAAACCAGAGAGGATTGGAAAATGATGGTCAGAGCCTCTGCTATTTCCTCTCAACAGCCTGGGGTACATTTCATCTGAGCCTGGGGATTTATCCACTTTCAAAGCTGCTAAACCCCTTAATACTTCCTCTCTCACTATGTTTATTTAATCTACTATTACACTCCTCCTCCAAATGCAATTTCTGTATCATCCTTCTCTTTTATGAAAAGAGACGCAAAGTATTAATTAAGAACCGTACCCACGTCTTCCACCTCTGCACACAGGTTACCTTTATGGTCTCTAAATAGGCCCTACTCTTTCTTTAGTTATCCTCTTGCTCTTAATGTATTTATAAAACATCTTTGGGTTTCCCTTGACTTCACTTGCCAATATTTTTCCATGCCCTCTCTTTGGTTCCCAAATTCCCTTTTAATTTCACCCCTGCAGTTTCTATACTCCTCCAGGGTTTCTGCAGTATTGAACCCTCGGTATCTATCATAAGCTTCTCTTTTTTCTTTATCCTACCCTATATGCCCCTTGACCTCCAGAGGGGGCTCTAGATTTGTTAGTCCTACCCTTTTTCTTTAACGGAACATACTTGCTCAGAACCCTCACTATCTCCTCCTTGAATGCCTCCCATTGCTCTGACACTGATTTACCTTCAAGTGGCTGTTTCCAGTCCACTTTGGTTAAATCACAACTCAATAAACAATGTTAATCCATCAGTATCATCCGCACACCACTGTATAGGATACTTGCATATGACAAAGAAGTGGTTTCACTAAGAAATTGTGCAAAAGTAAAATGATTTGGTGTGATCACTGGTCATGCATTGAAATTTTCATGTTAGTGTGAATTAGTCAATAACAACATTTATACAACATTTTTAACACGCAGAATGTTCGAAGATGCTTCACAGATGTATGGAAGATAGACACTGAGCCAGGAAAGGAGTGTTTAGCATGATGGTTCCAATGTACTTCCAATTTCCACCCTTCCCTCACCTTTACATGGTCCATCTCCTACTCTTCCCTTCCTCGACTTCTCTAGTCTTCATTTCTGAGGATAGGCTATTGACAAACATTCACTTTCGGCCCACTGACTCCCACAGCTACCTGGACTACACTTCCTCCCACCCAGCTTCCTGTAAGGGCTCCATTCCATTCTCCCAGTTTCTCCGTCGCATCTGATCTGACAATGCCACCTTCCATACTAGTCATCACAGGCGGTCCCTCGAACGAGGATGACTTGCTTCCACGAGAGTTCACAGATGTTTCAATGAAGGATCCAATGTTCTGGTCCTGAACTCCAGTTGAGGGGGTTGAAGATGCCTGTGCGTGAATTTTTTTTAAACACGTGGTGACCGTTGCACATCAGCCACCACACGGGCTTGACAGAGCTAGTCCTTTATCCAGTGGCAAGGATTAACCAGGACGACTGGAGACTTGCTCTTCCACGTTCAACGGATCATCCTCCGTCATTTCCGGCACCTCCAGCGTGATCCCACCACCAAACAGATCTTCCACTCCCCTTTCAGCATTCCAAAGGGACTGCTCCCTCTGAAACACCCTGGTCCACTCCTCAATCACTCCAGCGCTCCCTCCCCTCCCCACGGCACTGTCCCATGCAAGTGCAGAAGATGCAACACCTGCCCTGTTACCTCCTCCCTTCCCACTGTCCAGGGCCCCAAACATTCCTCCCAGGTGAAACTACAATTTACTGGTACTTCTTTCAATGTGGTATACTGTATTTGCTGCTCACGATGTGGTCTCCTCTGCATTGGGGAGACCAAATGCAGATTGGGTGACCGCTTTGCAGAACACCGCAAGTGTGACCCCGAGCTTCCGGTCGCCTGTCACTTTAATTATCCGCTCCACTCCCACTCTGATCTCTCCGTCCTCTGCCTCCTACACTGTTCCAATGAAGCTCAACGTATGCTTGAGGAACAGCACCTCATCTTCCGTTTAGGCACTTTACAGCCTTCTGCACTCAAAATTGAGTTCAACTATTTCAAACCATAACCTCTGCCCCTATTTTTTTCTTTTTTTCTGTTTTTTTCTCTTTCTCATGGCAGCTGTTGATGATTCTGCCATCTCCATTTACACCCGAGCTAGACTCATTGGGCCCAAGTTTCGAGCCGCGCCTAGAATGGCGTAGTCCCAACCTGGACGCCCGTTTTTCGCGCCACAAAGTGTGCCGAAAAAAACCCTCCAGATTCTCCACCTCCCAGCAGGTCCTCTGGCCCTCGGCGCAGCGCAGCAGGAGCTGTAGGGGGTGGAGCCAGGTCCCTGCGCCGAAAACAGTGCCGGGACCTCTGCACATGCGCGCTACAGTGGGCACGCAAGTGCAGTAGCTCCAGACGCCCGAAACGGTGTGGGGGGGGCCCGAAGCACGCAGCCCCTAGCCCTGGCCGAATGGCCTCACTGGGGCTGTGTGAATAAGGCTCCTCCCATGGCCAGCTCCTGCTTCCTCCCGACTGGACCCGACTCCCGCTTCCGGACCGGACCGGACCCGACACCCACTCCCCCCGCCCCCCCCCCCCCCCCCGGACTGGACTCGACACCCGCCCCCCCCCGGACCGGACCAGACACCCGCTCCCCCCCCCCGCCCCTGGACCGGACCCGACACCCGCTTCCCCCCTCCCCCCCGGACCGGACCCGACACCCGCTCTCCCCCCCAGACCGGACCTGACACCCGCTCTCCACCCCCCCCGCCCCCGGACCGGACCCGACACCCGCTCCCCGCCTCCGGACCGGACCCGACACCCGCTCCCCCCCCCCACCCGCCCCCGGACCGGACCCGACACCCACTCCCTCCCCTCCCCCCCGGACCGGACCCGACACCCGCTCTGCCCCCCCCGGACCGGACCTGACACCCGCGCTCCACCCCCCCCCGCCTCCGGACCAGACCCAAAACCCGCTCCCCACCCCCCCCCGCCCCCGGACCGGACTGGACACCCGCTCCGCCCCCCCGCCCCCAGACCCGACACCCGCTCCCCCCCCCCGGACTGGATCTGACCTGACCTCCCCCTCCCTCTCCCTCCCTCCTCCCCCCCCACCTGAACCGAACCAACCTCCCTCCCACCACCCCCCCGACCAGACCCAACGCCACCTACCTGTAAATCTGGTGCTGGGGATGGGCCCTGCCCGAAGTCTCGGGCCCGGCCCGTTCAGCCTCCCTCCCCCTTCTCCCTCCCCCCCACTCTCCTTCCACCCCCCAATCTCCTTCCCCCCCCCAATCTCCTTCCCCCCCAATCTCCTTCCCCCCCCCCCAATCTCCTTTCTCCCACCCCCTCCCATCTCCTTTCTCCCCCTTCTCCCCCCCTCCCCCTGGGGCCCTTGTTTCTTAACTTGTCCCATTACCAGGTCTTTTTGCCTTGCAGCATCATCTCTTTTGTCTCTTAATCTCTTCTACCTTCCATCCTATCACAAACCTTCCCTTTTGTTCTTTCCTCCCCTCCACCCTGTCCCTGCCCCTACACTTGCTTAAAAACCTGTTACATCACTAACTTTTTCCAGATCTGACAAAGAGTCATTGACCTGAAACGTTAACTGTTTCTCTTTCCACAGATGTTGCCTGACCTGCTGAGTATTTCCAGCATTCTGTTTCTATATCAGAGATGGGTTTTGAAAACGTTTTTACAGAAGGAGAGAATTGGAGGAATGAAAAAGTTTAAGGAAGGAATTCCAGAAAGTAAGACCCAAGCAGCTGAAGGCTATATCACCAATAGTGGAGGTGGAGGTGGAGGGGGAATACATGGAGGCTGGTGTCAGAAGAATGCAGTGTTCAAGAAAGAGGGATACAAGACTAGATTAGGATAGAGAGATAGTGTGGTAGAAGGCCAAGGAGGGATTTAAAGGTGAGGACAAGGATTTTAAATTTGAAGATTGGGCGATGGGGAGCCAACATACATCAACAAAGAGAGATGTGGTGGTTAAAACACGACTTAAGTGTCGAATAAGATATGTACAGCAGAGTTTTGGACATGATGGAGGTTATGTAGAGTGGAGGATAGGAGGCCAGGAAGGACAATATTAGTGTAGTTAAGTATGGATACGACGAAAGCATGGTTTCAGCAACAGAGGGGATGAGGTAGGGGCAGAGGTGGTCAATATTGCAGAAGTTAGAAAGAGAGAGAAAATTGAGTCAGCTCAGCTCAGTGTCAAACAACCATCGAGATTATGGATAGTCTGGTTCAGCCTGATAGAGTGCCTGGGGATAGACTGATAAGGTGAGGGCCAAAGATGATGGCTTTGGTTTTCCCGATGTTGAATTGGAGGAAGATAAAATGCATCAAACACTTGATGGTGGACAAGCAATCTTACAGCACAAAGGATTTAAGGGGTCAAGAAAGGCAACGGCAAGGGAGAGCTGGGTGTCATCAGCGTACATGTGGAAGCCAAGGGACAGCATAATGATAAATAAGAGGATGGGCCTAAACATAGACATTTGGGGACTCTGAAGGTGGTGATGCAGGGGTGGGGAGAGAGATACTGCTGGAGATGCTCTGGAAATGTTCAGGTAGAGTGGAATAAAGCCAACGGAGAGCAGTCCCGTGAAGCTGGAAAGGCTTGGAGAAGGATGGTGGTCCACTGTATTAAATGCCTTGGTAAAGTCAAGCAGGATGAGGAGGGATAATATATCATGATCACAGTCATATGGTATTGCAAGGTCTGGTTGGGATGAAGTGGCATGTGTTATGTATGTAAACTTTACCAAAGTGTAAGACTTGCCACCAGGGGGCGCACCTGTGGGAGACCCAAGGGTCACCTGCACACCCTGGGCAAGCAGATATAAAAGGCATGAAAGAATGCTGTAGGTCCATGTTCCCCGGGCTCCACAGCAGCCAGTCCCCAGCTCATCCTGAGATTTCAATTCTGTTTCTTTCTGAATAGCAATGTTGTGAAGGGCACAGCAAGCAACTATGACGTAAAATGTGCTCAGTGGCATAGAGCATAACTCCTGCAGATCTATTAAGGCAGCAAAACCTTCACTTCAAAACCCCTATAGTCCACTCAATGACCACTTTAGTTAATGAATGAGCGATGTAAGATTGGAACTTGAAGTGTGGTCATCAGTCCTGGAAGCAAGGCGTATGCCTGGTAATCCAGAAGCCAAACCAATAGTCCCCCTGAATACAACTTGGAGGCTGGACTGCCTCATGACAAAACTCTTGTGACAACTCCATGCAAGTTTTTCGCTGACATGAAAAATTCATCGTAGTTGGTCGCAATCAATTTGAACACTGAAGGAGTGGTATCCCTTTCTCCATTGTGGGCTCAAGGCCCAGTTTAGCCTCTTGAGTACATAACCTAGGCCGATACTTCAGCGGATTACTACTGTCCCTTGCAAAAAGATTTCATCAGATATCTGTAAGGAACTCTGAACAGTTTCATGGAGGAGGGTTACTGTTTTTTCACCAATGAAGTGAACTGATTAACTGGAGAGCCCACTTCCCCTGCCAATTATGCATAGCCTAGTAACGTTGTGCAGAAGAATAAAATCTGTTCATATCTGTATGTTCAAAGTTCACACACTAGCCGAGACATCATTGATGGCCTACATCATCAGTAAGGAATATCCCAAACATCTGAGCTAGTTCTGGGCAGCTCCTATGGAGCAGCCTGTGGAGCAGTTGGTAAAAAGTGACAGATTGTTCCATTGCTTAGTATCAGATGGTGGACTTGTTGCCTTGGGAAATTACAATAAAGCAGAAGGAGGCTTTTGAAAACAGGGATGGTGGTGGCAATGTGTAGAGGTACAGGGAGAGATTTCCAAAGGCATAAGTAAAATGTCTGAAAGAATAGCCATCAACTATGGAGCAAAGAGAACGGGAAAGAGTTGTAAACCAGTATTGAAGGAATGGAGGGTACATGAATGCAGACCTGTACAGCTGGAGATCAATGTAATGGGATGAGGCCATAGAGTAATTTGAAGAATAGGACAAGGAATTTTACATCAATTAACATGGCACAGGAGGTGTAATTTTCTGACTTTGTCCCTCTGGTAGGGAGTTCATCAGCCAAGATTGGAGATTCTGGTGCACGCTGCACAGCATTTTCCAAACATTATTTTAAATGCTTGGAAATGTGTGTGCAGCAGATGCTGAAATTTCTGATATGCGCTCTTGGTGGGTGGGCTCCCTGTGAAGTAAAAGTATACCTAGCGAGCCAGTGAAGATTGGCAAGGATGAGCGTGATACGGGGTTGAGAATTTGTGTGGGTGAAGATGCAAGCTCTGGCATTCCAGATAAGTACGTTGCTTTAGGAAATGGTGCAAGGACAGTATCAGAAAAGTTAACTTTAGGTGATAAAAGAGTAGCAGTGGGGAGAGGCAGAGCTAGGTGATGTCAATTGGCAACAGCTTCAAAAACAAGGAGGGACTGTTAAAAAAAAGTGACCAGGTGGCATCTCAACAACAAATTGCATGTATACAGCGCCTTTAACATAATAAAACATCCCAAGACGCTTCACAGGAACAATTATCAAAACAAAATTTGACACCGAGCCACGAGATAGGAGGTCGGGTGACCAAAAGCTTAGTCAAAGAGGTAGGTTTTATGGAGCGTCTTAAAAGAAGAGAGAGAGGTAGAGATGTAGAAAGGTTTAGGGAGGGAATTCCCGAGCTTAGAGCCTAGACAGCTGAAGGCATGACCACCAATGGTGAAACAAAGAAAATCGGGGATGAACAAGCGGCCAGAATTGGAGGAGCGCAGATAACTCAGAAGGTTGTAGGGTTGGATGGAGTGGAGCTGGATTTATAACGACAACACATCTGTGGAGACAGAAAGAACAAAATGCAAACTATTACTTTGAAGCATATAGACATTGAAACTATAGAGACCGACAGCTGCTGATAGCATTTATGGAAGAGATTTACAAATACACATGAACTGCGAATTATTGTATAATTTTTTGTGTGTACATCAGCGACTTTAAAGACTATTACATTGAAACTATGTGGGGATTCTACCATATTTCTGGCAGAAGCTCCTGGAAAATAAAATTTCCAGGAGTTTTCTGACTGGAGCACAAGTTCTGTCCACCCCATAAAAGACAAATGATGGCTTGGGAATAGTGAGAGCTGGTCATCCCTAACTGGAGGTTCCTACACCTGAGCCTCAGTCAAGACCCAGTGTTGTAGTGGTGGCTATTATTCTTCCTAAGTGGAGGTTAACAACATTTATGTAGCACCTTTAACGTAGTAAAATGTTCCAAGGGGCTTCAAAGGAGTGTTATTAAACAAAATTTGACACTGCGCCACATAAGGAGATATTAGAACAGGTGACCAAAAGCCTGGCCAAAAAGGTAGGTTTTAAGGATTGTCTTAAAGGAGGAGAGGTAGAAAGGCAAAGAGACTTAGGGAGGGAATGCCAGAGATTAGGGCCTAGGCAGCTGAAGGCACGTCGCCAATGGTGGAGTGATTATCAGGGTTGCGTCAGAGGCCAGAATTAGACAAGTGTGGAGATCGCGGAGGGTTGCAGGGCTGGAACAGGTTAGAGAGATAGGGAGGGGAAAGGCCATGGAATGTTTTGGATGAGCTGAAGTTTATGGAGGGTGGAAGATGGGAGGCTCGCCAGGGGAGCATTGTAATAGTCAAAGCTAGAGATAACAAAGATATCGATGAGGGTTTCAGCAGTAAGTGAACTGTGGCATGGGCGGAGATGGACGACGTTATGGAGGTTGAAGTAGGCAATATTGGTGATGGAGCGGATATGTGGTTGGAAGCTCATCTCAGGGTCAAATAAGACATCAAGGTTGCGAATGATCTGGTTCAGCCTCAGACAGTGACCAGTAAGAGTTGGTGGCTAGGGAACGGAGTTTATGGCGTGGACCGAAGACAATGGCTTTGGTCTTCCCAATATTTAATTGGGAAGAAATTTCTGCTCATGCAAGACTGGATATCGGAAAAGCAGTGTGACAAATAGAGTATGCAGGGGTCGAGGTAGGTGGTGGTGAAGTAGAGCTGGATGTCATCAGCATATATGTAGAACCTGACCTCGTGTTTTGGGATTTTGTCGCCAAAGGTGCAGCATATAGATGAGAAATAGGAGGGGGTCAAGGATAGATACTTGGGGAACTCCAGAGGTAACCGTGCAGGAGCAGGAAGAGAAGCCATTGCGGGTGATTCTCTGGCTACAACTGGATGGATAAGAATAGAACCAGGCGGGCGCAATCCCACCCAATTGAACGATGGAGGAACGGGCTAGGAGGAAGATGGTGTGGTCAACTATGTCAAAGGCTGCAGACAGGTTGAGAAGGATGAGGAGGGAGAGCTTACCATGGTCACAGTCACATAGGAAGTTATTTGTGACTTCCACTGTTGGGGGGGGGGGGGGCGGGGGGGGGGAGATAGGACCATTTTCAGCACCGGGCAAGCCTGAGCACGGGCAGGTGGATGCCAGAGTTTTTGACAGGCATGGTCAGGTGAGTGCGGGAGATATGCCCAAAGTAATACTTACACCCACCTGACTCATGCAGCATGCGAGGTGCCCCTCCCCACTGACTCTGCAAACTGGAAGGCACCAAAAAGGTACAATCCCAATGTAACTGCCAGAATTAAGGCCAAGTAAGTTTGGGACCTATTTACTGACATGTACTTTCATTACATTTACATTGCTGCTTTTTCAAGAGCTAGGAAATTGCACTCAAGGAGAAACTGTAATTTAAACTTACCAGACTTTTGTGATACCAGGGTGGATGTTTTTCACTCCAGAATAAATTTGCTGTCTTGTCTTCTTACAGTTTTTCTTTGAAGGCCATAAACTTGGTGATGTCCTTTTAATCTGTAGGCACTGAAATCCATTTTTTGGCAAACCTTTTAAGGTTGTAAATTATTTTTGATAATCCTTTGATGTTTGACAAAATTAGGGAACTTTAACTTTGCTTTTCTATTATGGTCTAGGTGGATGACCTTCCTTCAGGTGTTGAAAGCAATGTGTATGTTACAAAATAAGCACCTTGATAATTGCAAAAGTATCTCTCAATAGTAGATAATTTGGGGTGAGAGATACAAGCCCGATGTTGTCTTCTTCTGGATTCCATTTATTGCCAGTATTTCTTATATCATCTGTAAAGGACCTGATTGAGGTAGTCAGTTTGAACACCTAAACGACCACTAACTTCGGATCAGTTGTCTTAATTTACCACTAGCAGTAAACTAACTTTTTGATTTATGAGAAAGACAGCATTTTTGTTTTGTGGTTGAAAGATGCTCTATACCTGCAAGTCAGATTATTGGTGTCACTCCTGCTAAGCTTCTCCCAAAATTACTACTGTAAATATTAGTCATACACCTCACAACAATCAGTTCAACTAATGACGTCTTGGGTTGCAGCGTAATGCAACATTTTAACTGAGAGCAATGATGCAAGAAAGGTGCCATAACCTTATATATTAAAATAACTGGAGGTAATTTAAGGTGCTGTAGTATATTGATGCACTAATGTAGTGCAGTTTACAGTTGCCATATAGTGTTACGATGCAGCTTCATCATTTCCCAGAAACAGGACACTAAATCTGCGCATCCCGAAACAATTAGTTGCAGTAATTGATGAGGGCAGAGAAGTAGGTTGTCTGCTCACCCTCTCAGTCAGGGAATGGTGCATGTCGATGGAGCATAAAAAAGGCAGAAAAACAATCTGATACATGCATCTGAAGGAGAGGGAAGTCAACACATTAGCCAAAAATTCATAATATAGAGCATTAGCTTGAAAATTCACTTGAATGTTCCTTCCAGGTCCTGAAATGTAATTAAAATAAGTGTCTTCATTATTCTTTCATACTTATTATCCAAATCTTACCGATGTCTGTACCATCATGGCTCGCTGGTCTCTTGTTGTTCTAACAATATCCAGTGGGTACACAGGTTGGTTGTTTTCAATTAAACACATTGCTGTCTCCATGGCAATAAGGACACCAGTTCGACCAATTCCGGCACTGCAAAGAAATCAACAAAGAATTTAAATAAAGTACAGATTAGAGGCAAAAAAATTATATAGTCAAGCCTTAAGCACAACAAAGTAATGTATATAAGACGTGATTGAATGAGTGAGAGACCGACATATATAAAAACAAAGGTGTATAAGACTGCATTCACTATGCAACCTTAGCATTGGGATGAAGTGGTTGCAAATTCCGGCCTCCCGGGTCCGTATGGACCTGGGAAGGCATCGCAAAAGCCGCTTTTCAGCGCACAATGCGCATGCGCTGAAAACTGGCTTTTCCGTTCTGTCAAGCTGATGCTTGACAGATCTTCCATATCTCCACATCCAGGACATTCGCATGGGCAAGACTGTGGTATTTAGCCATATCTTGCCCAATAGATGTCCTGAAATCTCTTGCGCCTGATAAAAGCAGGCACATAGCCTACTTTTACAGGCCTAAGAGTTTTAAGTACACAAAGACATAATAAAATAACATTTAAAAAACGTTTTATTGTTAAAAACCCTCTACATTACGGTAAGTTTATTTTAAACCATAATTAAAAAAACCTTTTTTTTTTAGATATCGGAAAAATATATATTTTTTATAATACATAAATAACTCATTTAAATTAATAAAAATATGCGGTGTATTTTTTTCTATTTTTTTAAATTTGTGTTTTGGGTGTTTGTGGTGGGGGTGGGGGGTTCTCAATCATAATAATGAGAACTCCAACTTATGGGACAACTTAGGGAGTTCCCATTATTATGAATGAGTATATACTTTACCTGGATTGGCTACCCAGACTACAGCTCCAGCTCTACAGACATACCTACGCGCAGTCAGTGGAGGCCTCAGGACCGGAATCTCTCGTGGGTGCAGCACGTTAAGTACACATTTTGTAACATTTTTTTACCCGATCGCCTGCAGGAAGCAGCCGATCGGGATTTCTAGGCCAATGTATGTGCAACATTTGTGCATGCATACGTCTGCCCGCTCAGGTGGATGCAAAAGATCCTACGGCACTATTCGAAGAGCAGCAGGAGAGTTCTCCCCCGGTGTCCTCGTTAATACTTATCCCTCAATCAACTAAAAAAAAATTACCTGGTCATTATCACATTGCTGTTTGTGGGAGCTCGCTGTGCGCAAATTGACTGCCGCGTTTCCTACATTACAACAGTATACTTCAAAAGTACTTAATTGGCTGTAAAGCGCTTTGGAACATCCGGTGGTCCTGAAGGACGCTATATAAATGCAAGTCTTCCTTTTTTTTTTGCATATGACTAGCATGAGAGTGGGAACTGATGTGTGGAAAATCCTTAGAATAGGCATTGTGCCTATTCTGCACCAGGATTTCTCACCCAGTTTTTTAAAAAATAGCTGGGCTATGCTTGTATTATTGAAGGCTTTCACTGATGGTGTACAAATGTCTCATTAAACACCAAAAAATAGCTTTGTGTGTCCCAAGCTTTCTCCCAGGAGATTATGGGCTAGAGATTGCATAGCGCCCCATTTGGGGTGATACTTTTGCGCTCCTTCAAAAGTTATCGCCAGACGTAAATGATTTGCTGCTCCCGGGAGCTTCAGCTTTAGCGTTCCAAGAGGGAAGTGGAGTGCTACATCAAGCACTACCACTTCTGTTAGAGCGCTAAAGTGTAGGAGGGGCGGTAGCGGCAGAGCGTTGAACAATATTCAGGGCAGTGCTGCCATCTTTAGAGGCTCCTTCCCTCGCTTAAAGGGAAGGGCCAATGTTGGTTTGAATCAATCTTAATGCTCTCTCTGAGAGGCCACGGGACCTGCGCTTCGTGCATAACATCCCATGCACTCTAAGAGTGGAGGGTTGAGGAATCGTGCAAAAATAAGCGGTCAAATCAATCAAAGGATACCAGACTTGTGCCAGCAATAAGGTTTGCTCTACCTGACTACCATTGCCTTTAAATATCGCTCCCCAAGTGGCCAGCCGAGGTGATAATGGATCCTGCGGCTGCCGCTGTTGACGTCTGGCGATGCCGCAGGGACCGGGAGCGAATATCACATCCGGGGCTGTAATGGGGCTCTGCGCACCGGTTGATATCACAATCTATGGGGCACAAAAGAGCGAGGTGGTATGTGTTAGCGCCAGCGCAAAACCGCCATGGAAGTTCGCGGGTGTCACTGAAATCGTCGTGCTCGGTCGATAACCCCTTAGTGCCCCGTTACCACCCCCCGCAGATGTTAACGAGAGGCGTAAAGCAGCCGAATTTCTCCCCCTGTATGACTGATGGTGGGGAGGTGGGTATGTGTGCTGGTGGGAATGGGTGCCTAATCGTGATGCTTCAGGTGCTCTGTGGGGCAGGCTTAATGGCAGGCTACTGTTCTTTTCATATATGCACCTTGACCTCTATATTCTGGTGCGGGGATGCGGTGGGAGGTTGAAAGCATCTCAGATGCAGCCTGAGCTACGTGGCATCCCTCTGTTGCTTTCTTCCATTCTTCCTCCAAAAACACCGATATAGGGGGAAAGCAATTATGAAATTTGGCACAAGGAGAGAAATAAATGTTACAAAGTGTTTTCAAAATACCTCGGTAACAACAGGGAAAAACAGAAAAAGTTTCAGTAATAGCCTAGTCATGCTGTAATCTTAGTACTTGTGTTTTTTAAACAATCTTTCAATGGGCACAGCGCTCAGCAACCCTAAGTGTCCAGTTTATATTGATGGGAGTAAAAGAAAGTGTTAAATAGGCGGAAGTGAAGAAAAAAATTGTGTATGAGATAATTAACAGACTGGTGATGCATTTAGTACAACTTTAAACCACAACCACAAATTCACAATGGGCAAAGTAGACAAGGGTCCAGCGTAATGCATTTTCCAATTAGGAATGCCCACTTTACACAGCAAAAAATTGGAAAATTTACCCGAGTGTCTCATGCATCATTTATCCTTGAAATGGCCAACCAAATCCATGTGACACCAGATGCTAAAATTCACATTTAATAGAAGCACTTAAAAATGACATATCTATTAAACTTAAGAAACTTTAAAACAGCATTACACCAGCTAGCACTAATGTACTATTATAAGCTTTCTGATAAAAGCAATGGGATGTTGATAATTTAGAAAGGAAACCATAACCTACTACAGCAGATGTCATCATTCTTTACCTGACAATAAGGCTTCATTATTGATACAATAGAGGGGGTGTCAAGTATTCCTGCTGATCTACTTTGTAGCTGCAACCAGACTCAGCACGAGAGCATTTTGTCCCCAGCATGCATAATTATCTTCCCTGCTGAAAAGAAAATAAGTACCTGCAATGAACAATAACTGGCTCATTGTCTCGTCCGATTCTTTTCTGTCTCATACATGTCACAAAGTCAAAGAATTCTGTTGAGTCATCAGGAACACCGTGATCAGGCCATGCTAGATACTGAAGATGACTGACAACACGTTCCAGTCCCGTCTGCAACAATGGAAAAAACAAACCAGTTCAAATTAATTATATTCTGTCAATATCTTAAAATCCATGAATATTTACTTATAACTGCTGACTAACCTCGTCAGGTCAAGCTCTTAAATACAAACAGAAAATTAGTTGATCTGTCAGCAACTGAAGAGAGGAAAGATAGGTTAACATTTCGGGTGGGACCCTTCACCAGAACTGGTCAAAGGCTTGATAAAAAAAGATATAAAAATCTATACAACGTATACAGTTTGGTAATCCAAGGATAAGTATAACATATCCACATCATATGATAGCAGAGAGGAGACTGTGGTCAGGCCTGATGAAAATCTTTCTCCATCTTCTGCTTTCCAATGGAACAAGCAGGTCTTCTGGAATTGATTAACTTTCTCTATTAAAGATCGGGACCTTCATATTGTCTTCAGGGGAAAGCATGCCAGCTCCCAAATTCCTGGCCTACCCAGGGCAGATATCCTCTTTTCTGCTCTGCCAAACCCAGGAATGTTGGGGTTCTTGTCTCACATTTAGGATAAACAAAAACTACAACAGAATGTTTCCCAGCAATATTCACAAAATAGGAAAAATATACCTCAAATTGATAGTATTATAAAATTGTTTTCAACTGTACAAAAATACAGTTTTCAAAAACAGGATGCATTACAAAATGGCTGATACAATACAGAGAATTGAGATGCATTGGTAAGATTATTGAAGGAAGCACGCAATCCATCTTCAGTCCTAAACAATTCATTATTAGAATTTAAATAAAGGATTACAATGCATGAATCACTTGTTCTCCTAACCTTTTTAAAATAGCAGAATTAATTGCTTGGATTATTTCACGTGTGCAGAAAAAAAACGCTTTCAGTGGTGATTTTTGTACTGCAAGCAGACAAAATATTTTCAACAAAATCATGTCATAACTACACATAGAATCTGCACATATATCAATGAATGTACAATTTATAAAACTGAGCGAGTGCACTAAAATTATAAAGAAAGAACAGTCGACCATAAATGGTCTTTGCAATTAAGCTGCAGTGAATTTACTTTCTGCACGCAAGTTTTGGAGAGGATAAAATCACTTCAACAATATTTCTCACACATCGTTTTCTTAGGATGGATTTTCTGTCCCACCTAATTTTGTGTGGTGATCAGGGATACAAAGACTTTATAAAATCACCTCTCAGATGCCTCCTTTCTAGGCTGATAAGCCCAAATCGATCTAATCTTTCTTTATAACTCTGACACTTGACATAGGGATCAGCCGTGGCTTTTCTCTGCACTGCCTCTCTTGTTCCTCAGTGAACACAACTGGATGCAGTAACCAAGATCCAGTCTAAACAGAACATTATAAAGTTTCATCACTACCTCCTATGACTGATATTCTACTGTTTTGGCTATGAAATTCAACATTCTATTGACCTTGTTGATTGCTGCTCTGTATTAAGAGAACATGTTTAATTTTGAGTCTACTAAGATCCTAGGTTTATTTCAGCTTCTTCCTCAGCTATTTCAACACCATTTGTGGAGTATGCATACTATTGTGTATGCAAGTACTCTCTTTGTGACTCCACGAGGCACTTGAACTGTACAGACTGTAGTCTTTTATTGTAGCTCCTAGAGTGAGGACACCAAGAGGTGAGCTCCCTTTTATACTTGGTTACCTGCAGTGTACAGGTGACCATCAGGTCTCCAGCAACAGCACCCTCTGGTGTATAGGTATGGTATATACAGGGTGAAGCTACATTCAGTTCTAGTGTTACAGTGACATGCATACATAACAACACTCCCCCCTAAGCCTTTCCCAAATCCTTATTGCCATGACATGGGGAGGTGATCAGTAGTGGGCTGTGGGAGGTTGTGGTGAGGGTTGTGTGGGTGCCAGGTGTGATCCCTGTGCTCGTGGCTGCACTCATCCATTTCCACTCCTCTCACACACAGATCATGTGGGTGTCACTGTTGGAGGATTCCTCAGTGGTGGAGCCAGTGCAATGGGTAAGGTACATACTTTGTAGAATGGGTAGGTGGTGGCATTTGGTGGTGGGAAGGGCCACAGGGCTGTGTGGGCTCCTTGTCCTCCATTGGTGATGGAAGTCTGGTCATCCCAGGTTCCACCGGGAAAGCTGGAGGGTACTGGCCTCTCGCTCCCGGTGCTGGTCCTGGTGGCCAGGGGGTGTAGGGCCGATCTGGGGCAGGTTGCCAGTGGTGGTGGCTGTGCTGCCCATTGACCACTGTCCCTGCAGTGGGTCTGCTCCCACTGGGTGTGTGTGAGCCCTTCCTGGGGCATCACATTTGTCCCAAAAGCCGGGCTACATGGTCAGGTAGCCCACTGGACCTGGGGGTCTCCCACGGGGGGTTTCCTCTGGCATTGACATTATACATGTAGAACCCGGTGTCATTTATCATTCTACCTTTTACAGGCATGACACATTAGTTGTGATCGCAACTAGTCGACTCTATATTATTATCTCTTCACATTTTCACATTTTGCACTTGCAACACTTTCTTGTGTATCGGTATCTCTATATGGGGTTACATTGATTACATTAGCATTTCTGGCATCACTATTCAGCAGTACAAACTTGCTGCTTACATCACTTTTAGAAGCATTCATTACATGTTTCCCATTAATTTTTCCAGCGTCACCATTTAACATTACATTTGTATACCTGCATTCATTTACTGCACTTTTAATTTTAATATCACTGGCATCGCTGTGCCTAGAGTGGAACTGTCCCTTTAATTGTCTTGGGTTGCCGGTCTCCTTTAAGAGGGCCTTGCAATCTTTACCCCAATCTGGTTCGCCGCTCGGTACCACGTGTTGCTCCTCCAACGCTGCCCCTCGTGGTCTGGTCGCAGCCATTTTGATTCCAGGTGCTTCGCCTCGTGGTGCGGCCGCCATCTTCTCTCTCTCCTCGAGGTAGGCTGCAGTGATCCTTTTCTCCCCAGGTTCTGCCACGGATGCTGGGAATCTACCTTCTACACCAATCTTCTTCCCTCGGAGTCCTGCCACGGCCTGGAAGGTGAGGTCTGATCATTCGGGTTGGATCATCTCGCTGCAGTGTTGTGCAGTCTGTCATCGCCATGCAGTCGAGCTGGACGGTAGGATTTCTATGATTCAAGCTTGGGGGCCGCGTAGGATGTCGATCGCTGGGGCCCGGACGCTGTTGTCGCTCCGACCTATTTGGACTTGCTTCATCCAACTTCTTCCCAGCAGCGTTGGACCATCATCTGCAACGATCCACAATGCGAGCTTGTACATCAAGGTTGGCATGCAGATACAGCAGGCGGTTAAGAAAGCAAATGGCATGTTGGCCTTCATAGCGAGGGGATTTGAGTACAGGGGCAGGGAGGTTGTACAGGACCTTGGTGAGGCCACAGCTGGAGTATTGTGTACAGTTTTGGTCTCCTAACTTGAGGAAGGACATTCTTGCTATTGAGAGGGTGCAGCGAAGGTTCACCAGACTGATTCCCGGGATGGTGGGACTGACATATCAAGAAAAACTGGATCAACTGGGCTTGTATTCACTGGACTTCAGAAGAATGAGAGGGGATCTCATAGAAACGTTTAAAATTCTGACGGGTTTAGATAAGTTAGATGCAGGAAGAATGTTTCCAATGTTGGGGAAGTCCAGAACCAGGGGTCACAGTCTAAGGATAAGGGGTAAGCCATTTAGGACTGAGATGAGGAGAAACTTCTTCACCCAGAGAGTGGTGAACCTGTGGAATTCTCTACCACAGAAAGTTGATCAGGCCAATTCACTAAATATATACAAAAAGGAGTTAGATGTAGTCCTTACTACTAGGGGGATCAAGGGGTATGGCGAGAAAGCAGGAATGGGGTACCGAAGTTGCATGTTCAGCCATGAACTCATTGAATGGCGGTGCAGGCTCGAAGGGCCGAATGGCCTACTCCTGCACCTATTTTCTATGTATATCGCCACCATGGGACACCTGGACGTCCACGCTGCCAACGACTGGGATGGTGCTTTTTGTGTAGGTGAGCAGCTTTGCCTGGATTGGGGACAGTTTTGGTCGTTCGGCGGGATTGTTCCAGAGTTTCTCAAAGGCCGTCTGATTCATCAACGACTGGCTCGCCCCTGTGTCGATCTCCATCGAAACTGAAACTCCGTTGATTTCCACTTCCATTTTCCAGGGGAACTCTCGGTGGAGCAGGTATATATTCCGTATTCTTCTTCCAGGGGCTGAGCAGCTTTGTCCTAATCAGTGTCGGAGCCCAGGTGATTGGCCAACTCTTCAGCGACTCGGTGAGTAAAACTTTTTCTACACATTCGCTGAAGGTGACTGTTCGCGTTGCAGCCTTTGCAGGTATAGTCCTTGTATCGGCACTGGTGGGCCCTGTGGTTTCCTCCACAGCGCCAGCATGGGGCTAGCCGATTCCAATAACGAAGATGTCCCTTAGTGCTTCGGTGAGGTGGTCGTTAAAATCACACGGTGCAGCCAACCTTCTTAGATCTGCAGCATACTTAGCAATTTCTTGGCCTTCGGGCCACTGGTAAATGTAAAACCAGTGCCTGGCAGTGAGGATGCTCTCTTTGGGTTTAAGTTGGTCTTGTATTAGAGTTACGAGCTCCGCATAGCTCTTGGTTGTCGTATTTGTTGGGGCTGGCAGGTCCCTGATGAGGCCATGGATAGTGGGCCCACAACTGCTGAGCAGGATGGCTCTGCGCTTGTTCGCCAGTGAGATCGGTGAGTCCCCAGCCAGGTCATTCGCGGTGAAGAAGTGTTTTAATCTTTCCACAAAGACATCCCAATCTTCCCCATCAGGGAATTGTTGGGAGTTGCTTAGATTAGACATGTTGTGCGTGGTAATTCATAACCTCATTGCCAGTTATTGTGTATGCAAGCACTCTCTTTGTGACTCCACGAGGCACGAGTATGGCACTTGAACTGTACAGACAGTAGTCCTTTATTGCAGCTCCTAAAGTGAGGACACCAAGAGGTGAGCTCCCTTTTATACTTGGTTACCTGCAGTGTACAGATGATCCTTAGGTCTCCAGCAGCAGCACCCTCTGGTGTACAGGTATGGTATATACAGGGTGACGGTACATTCAGGTTTAGTGTTACAGTACATCATTGACATGCATATATAACACATACTGTCTGTTTTTTCTTCCTACGAGTAACAATTTACATTTGTTCACATTACATTTTATGTAATTTTTTTCCTCACTTACACTACCCCTCCTAGTTTGGTATCATCTGAAAACTTGACCACTTTGCATTGAGTTCCTGGATTCAGGACAATGATGTAAATTAAAAACAGGAGTAGTCCTAACACCGAGCTTTGAGGCACCTAACTAAGTACTTCCCTCCTCTCCTACATAACTTCTCTAATGAGTTCTCGTTATTTACTACCCAACAGCCAGTTTCTTATCCATTCACAGGGTTCACCAAGTATTCTCCAAAATACAAAGGGTTGGATTTTAAGGAGGAGGGTGGGGAGGCCGGATTTTCCGCAGGCCCTGCCGACTTTAACGGGGGTCAGGCCGGGCCGTTAAAAGGATCGGGGATGGAGGGACAGTGTGAGAGAATCAAAGCTTGGTCAAAGAGGTAGGTTTTAAGGAGGGACTTAAATGAGGAAAAAGAAGTAGAGACTGAATTCCAGAGTTTAGGGCTGAGGCAGCTGAAGACATGACTGCCAATATTGGAGCGATAGCAATTGGGCATATGAGACACTGAGATTTCTTCCCATAAGCACCCAACAACAACATGCATTTATATAGAGCCTTTAATGTAGTAAAACATCCCAAGGCGCTTCGTGTTATGTTCAGAATAACTCCACAAGACTGTACGCTGTAAGCTCAAACTGATGTGACCTTAGTGTCTCTAATCAAACTCCAGAATGCTGAAGCAGCATGGCAGACAACCTCTTATACTTGCTTGCACGGGGTGTGCAAGTGACCCTTGGGTCTCCAACAGGTGCACCCCCTGGTGGCAAGTATTATACTATTATAAAGTTTACATACATAACACTTCACTGGAGTGTTATCGAACAAAATTTGACAGAGCCACATAAAGGGATATTAGGACAGATGATAAAAAACTTGGTCAAAGAGTTAGGTTTTAATGAAGAAAGAGAGGCAGAGAGGTTTAGGGAGGGGATTGCAGGGCTTCGGGTCATTGCAAGTGAAGGCACGGCCATCATTTATGGTGCGATTAAAACTGGGGATGTACAACGGGCCAGAATTGAGGAGCGCAGATATCTGAGGGTTGTAGGGCTGGTGGAGGTTACAAATATAGGGAGGAGCAAGGACATAGAGGGATTCAAAAACAAGGATGAGAATTTTAAAATCGAGCTGTTGCTTAACCAGGAGCTGAGTGATTGGAACTTGGTGCAAGTTACGATACAGGCAGCAGAGTTCGGATGAGCTTAAGTTTATGGAGGGTCTTTTTCTCCTTTGCTGCAATTTACCAGGAGTGTCTGAAGGTTGGTATCATAATACTTTTGGGGTCTTCTTTTCTACCACCTTTCAATGCTCTGCCTCCTTCTTTAGGTGTCTGTCGGCTCCTCCAATCGAAGGCATTCTTCAAAATGCCACACAGTCTTAGATGACCCATCTATTACAGTCAACTCAGGCTTGTATAAGGCTTCAGCCACTTCTTGTTATTTAAAGGCTGCACCAGTAGTTTCCAACTCCCCGCACATTACTGCTGTGTTACACAGGAGCTGCGCTATAGAAATGCTAAAAGATACTTAAACGAGTTGAGTCCACAATTTACAGCAGGGTTAGGGTTGCGGCTCTAAGGGCACAAAAATATCAAAAATAGCACCATATATTTTTGGGGCCTTGGTGTTTTCTGGGCTTGAGATTTTCTGTTTCATAAGAACATAAGAAATAGGAGCAGGAGTAGGCCATTTGGTCCCTCAAGCCTGCTTTGCCATTTAATAAGATCATGGCTGACCTGATCTTGGGCTCAGCTCCACTTCCCTGCCCGTTCTCCATCACTCCCTTATCACTCAAAAATCTGTCTATCTCCACCTTAAATATATTCAATGACCCAGCCTCCACAGCTCTCTGGAGCAGAGAATTCCACAGATTTAGTGAAGAAATTCCTCCTCATCTCAGTTCTAAATGGGCGACCCCTTATTCTGAAACTATGCCCTATAGTTCTAGATACCCCCACGAGGGGAAACATCCTCTCTGCATCTACCTTGTTGAGCCCCCTCAGTATCTTATATGCTTCAATAAGATCATCTCTCATTCTTTTAAACTCCAATGAGTATAGGCCTACCTGCTTAACCTTTCTTCATAAGGCAACCCCTTCATCTCAGGAATCAACCAAGTGAACCTTCTCTGAACTGCCTCCGATAGAAGTATATCCCTTCTTAAATAAGGAGATCAAAACATTACGCAGTACTCCAGGTGTGGCCTCACCAATACCCTCTACAGTTGTAGGACTTCCCTGCTTTTATACTTGCAATAAAGGCCAACATTCCATTTGCCTTCCTGATTACTTGCTGTACCTGTATATTAACTTTTTGTGTTTCATGCACAGGGACCCCCAGGTCCCTCTGTACTGCAGCATTTTGTAATTCCTCTCCATTTAAATAATAATTAGCTTTTTTATTTTCCTGCCAAAGTGGATAACCTCACACTTTCCCACATTATACTCCATCTGCCAAACGTTTGTCCACTCACTTAGCCTGTCTATATCCCTTTGCAGATTTTTTGTGTCCTCCATGAGATACCTACAGTCTTCTTTATTCCACTGAGATGTTAACATACAGACTTCTATAAAGTTAACTGAACACCACCTTCTGAGGAATGCCGGGGCACCAACAAACAGCAATGTGGTTGATGAACAGCATCATCCTGTGGATGGTACCTCCTTTAAGGATCTCTCCCATACCCACTCAGAAAGTGGTGTATTAAGTTTTAAATATTACATCATTGCATCAGGTATTTCATGCGGACATTTGTATGTGTTTTAAAATTTTAGTTATGTAGTGATTGAAACATTATTTGATTTTCACAACACTTATAACCATAAACATTTCCACTGTTGTAAAAGTATTGTTTTGAATAACATTTCTGCACACATCTAATTTTAATTCCATTTCTCTTTCTTGACCTGTATGTGTGTTTTTCCCCATTTTATCTAAAAGTTGCACATAAGCCCTAATTTGGCTGCTTAAAAGTTATTGGCACCTGGAGTCCTCCCTTATAATTAGTAGAACTAATTTATATAAAGCAGAATGATTTCAGTTAGTTACACAGTTTCTTTCGAAAAGCTACATATTTTTTGCTATAATGTTCCAAAAATGAATAATGTTGTAAAAGAGCAAAGTTTGCACCTAAATTGTATGTTTTGGTTCATTTTATATGGCATTAGATTGTTGTGCATTATTCTTATTCTTGACACATTGATCCAATATATACGAAGGCAACAATCACTTAAATGGTATCGAAAAATGGTACCGAATTAATGTCAATTATCAACAAATTTTAATGCACAAATCTCAAACAGTGTAATCTCAAGATTGCAGTGATGAAATTGGCCCTTTTTTTTTTATAAAGAGCCGTCACCGCCTCTCTAGATTGGAGCCGCTGCTCAGTACCCCTGACTGCTTTCCCCTGTGGCAAGCTGCCTGTGGCTTGGCGGTGCATCCGCCCTTAAAGGGGAGGGCGTACTGCCGCGGCCGCCATTTTATTTTAATTGTCGGACAACTCCGAGGTAGGCCCGACAATGGCAGCCATGGGATTGGCCGGGCCGCCAACAGGCAGCCCGGCACCCCCTCTTGGGTGCCGGACCGCTGGCCCAGCCGAAACCCTTCCTGGTGGCCCAGTGGGTGCCACAAATGTGACTGCAGAGTTTGCAGCAGCCCTCCCCTTTAGCTGAAGATGAGGGATGTTGCTACGCATCAGCGTAATGTGGGACATCTGCCTCGCACTGACGTCATCAGTGCTGCGTTGGCATCATCAGCCGATGACACCGACTGACATCCACTAGGCTCCACGCCGACTTGCCCCAAATAATTAAAAAAAAAATCTCAATTTTACTCCACTCTTTAAAAAATGGTAAGTGCATCCGCTTTCAGTGGGGGGGGGGGGGGGTGGGAGGGGAGGCAATTTCAGCCCCTGCCTCTTTCTAGAATTTAATGAATACAGCCACAGTGCCAGACATTCCGGCATCTCATTTTGTTCTAAAATAGGTAATAATTAATATACTTGACCCTTAACTACAAAGTACAATTATTAGATGATTGCATATGTATCCACATTTTATGAATATACATTAGGTTTGTTCTTCTATATGGAATTTTCTAGCCTCCATGATTAGCAGCTTGAATATGACTTTACAAGGGTGTGTCCTTGTTCAAAATAAGATACATAACTACCAATTGCAGTATTCTATAAAGATGTGTTTATGATTGATAACTCCATATATGCCAATTTTGTATTGACTAATGCAGTTTAAGTTTTTCACATAATCACCTAATATTGATGGCTATTTTCCTGTTAATGGAATAACAGTCTACCAGATAATGGTTTTATTGTTAGTTCATGAAAACGAAATAACTAATTTTAGCAGCTGTCACCATCACTCTTGTAGAGAGCTACTGAATTTAAAAAAGAGAGCTACTGACACTGCTACAGGTAAATTATAAATTACACCAAATCATTCCTGTAAATTAATAATAACTGCCATTAACTGTCACATATCTGAAGTTATTTATGCTCTTTCAAAACATAAGTGTACTTTCATACATTGCAGAGGCAAGTACGAACAGGTTCTTTACAGCTCAGTGCTCTCATTTTGTACTGACTAATGAAATTCCAATCATACCTGAACATTTTAGATTCAAAAGATGCTCCCATCTGTGCAATCATAAGCCATGGGGATTGTGTGTGCTAAAAAGGAATTCTTTCCCATTTTCTCAATACTTTGAAATTCAGCATCAGCTTATTGTGATGCGATTAGATGAGCAAAATATGAAAAGTATCACTGCTTAAACCAATGAACAGAGATTTATGCAGAGCAAGGAAGTCTATTATGTGGGTTGTGAATGGAAGAGTGAGTGCACTTCTGTTGTTAATCTTATAAATCTTTGATTTTTTATTTCCTTGTCTTTGTCTTTTCCCCTTATTCATTTTATCCCTCTGAGCAGGACTACAACAACATCAACTACGACCAGACTGAAGGCAATGGAGATAAGGGAACAACTTCAATGGAGTGCCTGTGGTATGCATACTTTCAATGCTTCTTTTGGAAGAGATTGAAAGGAGGCATTTTAATATTTTTACTTGTCAAAAATGTATGGTCTAAAGAGCTGGTAATTGGGATTAGACTAGACTGTTGGTCTAGTGGTAAGTACTGCAGGGAATAGAATACGGCCAGGGTGATCTCCTGGACTAGTTTCGATCGCCTGGATGGGTTGGAGAGGAATTTTCCCAGATTTTTTCTCCCTAAATTGGCCTGGGTTTTTATCTGGTGTTTGCCTCTCCCAGGAGATCACATGGCTCCAGTTAGGGTGGAGTGTAGACGTCTTTAGTATAAGGGGTGTTGCAGTGGTGGTGGACTGGTTGCTCTTTGCTTTTCTGTTATTGTTCATGGGTTTGTATGTAATCTTTAGGGCTGCTGACGAAGGGTCGTGTGGCTCTTTGTTGGCCGGTGCAGACACGATGGCCAGAAATGGCCTCCTTCTGCGCTGTAAATTTCTATGTTTCTATGTATTACAATTGCATGACATTTCTAAACTCCTAAAACGGGTGGAGGACTTAAAATATTTATTGGATTTTGATGACTTCGTCTGTATGTTTGCAGGTAAGTTACTTTTCTCAGTTGCTGCATCTAACATTTACTACACCTGACCTTGGTTATTCCCCGATTGATTTTCTATACGGAGTGAATTGGACTGCACTCAGGCATTGAAGATACCCTCAGATTAGGAGCACTTTGTCAGATATTTCCCCCGCTTAACCTCCAATACCTGTGCAACAAACCAAAGAGGAGGAAAATATCGGCCAGGACACCGGTGATAACTCCTCTGCTCCTCTTCGAAATAGTGCTATGGGATCTTTTATGTCCACTTGAGAGAGCAGACGGTTTAACATCTCATTTGAAAGACGGCACATCTGACTATGCAGCACTCCCTCAGCACGGCACTGGAGTGCCAGCCTAGATTTATGTGCTCAAGTTCCTGGAGTGGGACCTGAACCCACAACCTTCTGACTCAGAGATGAGTGTGATACCCACTGAGCCACAGCTGATGCACTCGGTGATGAGACTCGAGGTGCTCAACGCCCTCCCGGATGCTCTTCCTCCACTTTGGGCGGTCTTGGGCCAGGTATTCCAGGTGCTAGTGGGGATGTTGAACTTTATCAAGGAGGCTTTGAGGGTGTCCTTGAAACGTTTCCTCTGCCCGCCTGGGGTGTGCTTGTCGTGTAGGTGTTCCGAGTAGAGCGCTTGCTTTGGGAGTCTCTTGTCGGGCATGCGGACGATGTGGCCCGCCCAACCGAGCTGGTCGAGTGTCGTCAGTGCTTCGACGTTGGAGTCACACTCAACAAGCAGTCGTGTGTGGCGGGGTCAGGTTGGCGGAGGACCTTTGCCTTACGGATGTTTAGTGTAAGGCTCATGCTTTCATATGCCTCGGTCGCCGAGAGCATGCAGAAACCAAGCGCAGACAGCGAAGGAGCGTGCGACAAACCAGACTCCTCACCCACCCTTTCCTTCAATCATTGTCTGTTTACCTGTGACAGAGACTGTAATTCCCATATTGGACTGTACAGTCACTTGGGAACTCACTTTTAGAGTGGAAGCAAGTCTTCCTCGATTTCGAGGGACTGCCTATGATGATGAGCTGATGCATGTAAGGAAATCCTTAAGATGCTTCTATGTAAATACTCGAAGAATTAGAAATAAAATGTTGGAGTTGCAGGTGCTTAATGATGATTTTTGAATTTCAGCTGAAAGGGTATTAGGGTTTCCAAAAGGCTAGAATAGGTCAAAAAAGAGAGCATAAAGCTCTATCTACTTCTTTTTAAATAGTTGCAATTAAGGAGGAAGCTATTGGTCAACAGAAATGATTTGTAACAATTTAGATGCAGCTGGAATCTAAGATCACTTGTAGGTTGTACAAGGCCTTGGTACAGCTGTGCTTGAAGTTTTCTGTCCAGTTCTGATTTCTACACATGGTGGAGGATGTCGAGGCACTTGAGAAGGTACAAAGGAGGGCGACTAAAATATCAAATCTTAGGTCTTTTAGTTATCAGCATAAGCTCAAGGAGTTGGGCCTATTTAGTAAATAAAATGTAAGCTTAGAGGAGATATGAATGAGATTATAAAAAGATGAATGAGTTCAATTCTGTCCAGTTAGACAGGTTATTTGCAATGGGTACAAATGGGAGAATTATGGAGCACTTATATAAAATTCATAAAGAGTTAGATTAAATGTTAGGAAATTTTTTTCCCCACCCATAGAGAGCAATTGTACTCTGGAACAGATTACTGAATCAAGTCATGAGTCTAGACTCACCACAGTTCTGCAAATAGGAGCTGGACATGTTCCTGAGAAAAGAGGACATTCTAGATTATAATGGTTTAATTGTATGTTAGTTACGAACATTCAGACAATGATGGACAGGTAAAGATCCTCTGGTCCATCCAACCTGTCCCACACAATTGTGATACCTTGTGTATCACAATATATACACTCTCAACCCGACCTAAAAGCATGTGATCTCCTGGGAGAAGTGAAAAACCAGATAAAAACCTAGGCCAATTTGGGAGATAAAAAAATCTGGTAAATTCCTCTCCGACCCATCTCGGCGATTGAAACTAGTCCAGGAGAATCGCTCTGGCTCCAAATTCCCTGCAGTTACTAACTTTTATAAGAGGTGATATCCGTCCCAGCCAGAAACAGGTCCCGCTCTCGCTTGAAGGAATTCAGTGAATTGATGTCCATCGCATGAAATGGCAGCCTGTGTCAGAGGTTTACTATTCACTGAGAAAAGAACCACCTCCTGACATCTGACCTAAATGTGGCCTTATACAACTTAAAATTGTGACTCCTGGTCCTCCCTAAATTATTTAATTGGAACAAACTATCAACAACAACTTTTATTTATATAGCGCCTTTAACGTAGTGAAACGTCCCAGGTGCTTCACAGGAGTATTATGCGATAAATATTTGACATCGAGCAGCATAAGTAGAAATAACATAGGTGAGAGGTATGTTTTAAGGAGCGTCCTGAAGGAGGAAAGAGGTAGAGAGGCAGAGAGGTTTAGGCAGTGAGTTCCAGAGCTTGGGGCCTAGGCAACAGAAGACACGACCACCAATGGTTGAGCGATTATAATCAGGGATGCTCAAGATGGCAGAATTAGACAATCTATTCCCTTTATTATCTTATAAACCTCAATCAATTCACCCCTAAGTGCACGCTTCTCTAAAGTGTGGAGTCCCAATTCTTTTAGCCTATCTTGATAACTAAGATGCTTTATACTGGGAATTAGTCTAGTGGCTCTCCTCTGTATCCTTGCCAAAGCCTCAATATCACCCACTATGTGAGGAGAGCAAAACTGGACATAGTATTCCAAGTGAGGCCTAAGTTGAAATGAGAAGGACTTATATGGATTATTGCAGTATCCTGAAGCTCTGCTTGACTGCATTAAAGGTTGGAGAGGAATTTCTCACTGTTTTTCCGAAATTGGTACCAGGTCTTTTCTCTTTTTTCACTTTTCCCAAGATTGTGAGACTGGGAGTAGAGTCACTGGTGTTTGTGACTGCACCATGTCTGGATAGGGTAAGCGTAATGTTCTTTTCCCATTTATCTTTTTGTATATTTGTAAGGGTCCCCGAGTTAAAGTCCTTGGCCTGGAGCTTCCACTAGGTTGTATTGATTTATTCAGCACAATTCACTTGAAATTGGCCAAATATGTGCAAAAGAGCGAGGAATTTCAATCACAAATTAAGTAGAGTTTCCAGGATCTTTTGTGGTAGTACAAAAAAAGCGCTGGAAGCCAGCTCCGCCCACAAAGCTGGCCAAGCCCTCAGATCGAATTAATCAGCATTGCGAGTTTCTGCTAATTGCACCCGTTTATAAGCCTTTGAGGAGGCTCTAAAAATTAAGTTTTTTTTTCTTAGATTCAAGGACACTAATGGACACCTTCTTAAAGCTTCAAAATATTAAAAAAACTTAATTTAAGAAACTGATTACTGTATATCAATGGTGGTCTGCACAGAGTGGACTTAAAGAGCAGTTTATTTGGGAATTTGGAAAGTGGGAATTTCTGGTCAGTATTGGGTAAGTAGAAGCTGTAAAAAGTGGACAAGTGAATTTGAAAAGAGTGGGAATTCAAAGAGGGGGAAGGAGTTGCAGCATTTTGCCCACACTATTTGTAGTTATAGGTAGATATTTAAGTTCATTACCCATTACTTAATCCAGATCAATTACAAAATCAAGGAACTAAACTGTAAACTAACATCTATGGTTGGGAAAATGTTGGAGTCCATTATTAAAGAAGCAGTAGCAGGACATTTTGAAAAGCAAAATTCGGTCAGGCAGAGTCAGCATGGATTTACGAAGGGGAAATCAAGTTTGAAAAATTTGCTGGAATTCTCTGAGGATGTAACGAACAAGGTGGATAAAGAGGAACCAGTGGATGTGATGTATTTGGATTTCCAGAAGGCATTTGACAAGGTGCCACACAAAAGGTTACTACACAAGATAAAAGTTTACGGGGTTGGGGGTAATATATTAGCATGGATAGAGGATTGGCTAACTAACAGAAAAAAAGTGTTGGGATAAATGGTTCATTCTCTGGTTGGCAACCAGTAACTAGTGGGGTGCCGCAGGGATCAATGCTGGGACCCCAACTATTTACAATCGATATTAATGACTTGGAAGAAGGGACTGAGTGTAACGTAGCCAGGTTTGCTGATGATACAAAGATGGGAGGAAAAGCAATGTGTGAGGAGGACACAAAAAATCTGGAAAAGGATATAGGCAGGCTAAGTGAGTGAGCAAAAATTTGGCAGATGGAGTATAATGTTGGAAAGTGTGAGGTCATGCACTTTGGCAGAAAAAAAATCAAAGAGCAAGTTATTATTTAAATGGAGAAAGATTGCAAAGCGCTGCAGTACAGCAGGACCTGAGGGTACTTGTGCATGAAACACAAAAGGATAGTATGCAGGTACAGCAAGTGATGAGGAAGGCCAATGAAATCTTGGCCTTTTTTTGCAAAGGGAATGGAGTATAAAAGCAGGAAAGTCTTGCTACAGCTATACAGGATATTGGTGAGGCCACACCTGGAATACTGCATGCAGCTTTGGTTTCCATATTTACGAAAGGATATTCTTGCTTTGGAGACAGTTCAGAGAAGGTTCACTAGGTTGGTTCCGGCGATGAGTGGGTTGACTTATGAGGAAAGTTTGAGGAGGTTGGGCCTCTACTCATTGGAATTCAGAAGAATGAGAGGTGATCTTATTGAAACGTATAAGATTATGAGGGGGCTTGACAAGGTGGATGCAGAGAGGATGTTTTCACTGATGGGGGAGACTAGAACTAGAGGGCATAATCTTAGAATAAGGGGCCGCCCATTTAAAACTGAGATGAGGAGAAATTTCTTCTCTGAGGGTTGTAAATCTGTGGAATTCGCTGCCTCAGACAGCTGTGGAAACTGGGACATTGAATAAATTTAAGACAGAAATAGACAGTTTCTTAAATGATAAGGGGATAAGGGGTTATGGGGAGCGGGCAGGGAAGTGGACCGGAGTCCATGATCGGATCAGCCATGATCTTATTGAATGGCGGAGCAGGCTCGAGGGGCCGTATGGCCTTCTGCTGTTCCTATTTCTTATGTTCTTATTAACTAAGTTACTTAAATACAAATTTAATTACAGTTAATTAAATAGAACAAGGTCATATAGGGATGGCAGAGCAGGTGGAGTGCCGCAACTGCAGCATGTGGGAGTTTGTGGCGAGCATTTTGATCTCGGACAACCACGTTTACAGTAAATGCCTGCATCTTGAGGAACTTGAGCTGTAGTCTGAGGTACATTGAGTCATTGCGGGACATCAAGGTGGGGGAGTTACCTGGACTCTTTGATTCACGTGGCAATCACACCCCTTAGGTTAGGTAGTGGTGCAGGTCTGGTCAGTGGTCAAGGACCGGAGGGTGTGACTGCAACTCAGGGAGGTAAGGCGACCCCAGGTGCAGTGGTACAAGAGCCTCAGCCTTTTCCCTCATCCTGCCTATGTGGATGAGGAAAAAGCCTGCAGGATGGTTGAGCAGGCTGACCATGGCAACATGGTGCAGGAGGCCATTTAAGTGGGGGAGTAAAAGGGAATGTAGTTGTGGTAGGGGACAGTATAGTCAGAGGGATAGATACTATTCTCTGCAGCCGCGAACACGAGTTTCGAAGGTTGTATTGCCTGCTCGATGCCAGGGTTCGAGACATCTCCTCGCGGCTAGAGAAGAACTTGGAGTAGGAAGGGGAGGATCCAGTTGTCGTGGTCCACATTGGAATCAACAATATAGGTAGAACTTGGAATGACGTTCTGCTGAAAGAGTTTGAGGAGTTGGGATCCAAATTAAAAAGCAGAACCTCAAAGGTAATAATCTTTGGATTGTTACCTGAGCCGCGTGCCAATTGGTATGGGGGTAAGCAGATTAGAAAGTTAAATGCGTGGCTCAAAGAGTGGCATGGGAGGCTGGGGTTTTGCTTCATGGGGCACTGGCACCAGTACTGGGGAAAGAGGGAGCTATTCTGTTGATACGGGCTCCTTGAACCAGTATCCTGGCGAATCGAATAACTAGGGCAGTAGACAGGGCTTCAAACTAATGAAGGGGGAGGTAGGAGAATTCAGGAAGGAGTAATTTTAAACTGCAAGAGAAATGTCACGGCTCTAGAAGAGAGCGGAGTTTTGGGTAAAAATAAGCAGAATGGGTCAGGGAGGGACAGAGAGAACAACAAAGGTAATAGGGCATTACTGACTAAGGGAAAAATAGACAAAGGTCAGAGCTAAAGGCACTATATCTGAATGTGCAAAGCATCTGCAACAAAATAGATGAATTAATAGCAGATAGAAATTTTAATAGATTTGATCTAATAGCCATTATGGAGGCATGGTTGCAAAGTGACCATGGTTGGGAACTAAATATTCCAGGATACTTTACTTTTAGAAGAGATAGGCAAAATGGAAAAGGAGGAGAGGTAGCCCTGATAATAAAGGATGGGATAAAGACAGTAGAGAGAAAGGAGCTTAGCTCGAAAAATCAAGACGTACAATCAGTTTGAGTGGAGCTAAGAAACAGCATGGGGCAGAAAACATGGGTGGGAGTTGCTTATAGGCCCCAAAACAATATAGTGGTAATGTAGGGCACAGTATAAATCAGGAAATTAGAGGGGCAGGTAACAAAGGTAATACAATAATCATGGGGGACTTTAATCTACATATTGACTGGGTAAATCAAATTTGCAGTAATAGTGTGGAGGACGAATTCGTGGAATGTATTCAAGATGGTTTTCTAGATCAGTATGTTGAAGAACCAACTAGAAAAACAGGCTAGTATTACATAAGAAATGGAAGCAGGAGTAGGCCCCTGCTCCGTCATTCAATAATATCATGGCTGCTCTGATTTTGGCCTCAACTCCACTTCTCTGCCCACTTCCCATAATCCTCAGCTCCCTCATCATTCAAAAATCTGTCTATTGCCATCTTAAATATATTCAATGACCCAGCCTCCACAGCTCTCTGGGGTAGAGAATTCCAGACAAGAAATTCCTCCTCATTTCTGTTTTAAATAGGCAACCCCTTATTCTGAAACTATGCCCCCTAGTTCTAGAGTCCTCTGCGAGGGGAAACATCCTCTCTACATCTATCCTGTCAAGCCCCTTCAAAATCTTATACGTTTCAATAAGATCACCTCTCCTTCTTCTAAACTCCAATGAGTATAGGCCCAACCTGCTCAACCTTTCTTCATAAGTCAACCCTTTCATCTCAGGAATCAACCTCATGAACCTTTTCTGAACTGCCTCCAATGCAAGTATATCCCTCCTTAAATAAGGAGACCAAAACTGTATGCAGTACTCCAGGTGTGATCTCACCAATGCCCTGTACAGTTGTAGCAGGACATCCCTACTTTTATGCTCCATTCCCCTTGCAATAAAGGCCAACATTCCATTTGCCTTCCTAATTACTTGATGTACCTGCATGCTAACTTTTTGTGTTTCATGTACAATGACCCCCAGGTCTCTCTGTACTGCAGCATTTTGTCATTTCTCCCCATTTAAATAATAATTCGCTTTTTTATTTTTCCTATCAATGTGGATAACCTCGCATTTTTGCGTGTATTAGTCCACCTGCCACATTTTTGCCCACTCACTTATCTATATCCTATCTATTTTTTAAGATTTCCGCCCACATTTCGAAAAGACCGCTGGGGAGCAATCGCCCACGGGCACCGCCGAGAAAACTGCCAGGATCTAAGTTTAGCCTCAATGAGGGCCCATACACACCGCCGAGGAAACCGCCTACAGAAAGCTGCCTGAAACAGAACGGTAGATGAGTACTCTGCAAAGAAAGGTCAGTTAGAGGTTTTTTATTATTATTTTTAAAATTCTAAAACGGCAATTACCTTAAAAACTGTCTTGAGAATTTTTTTTAAGTGAAAAAAAATATTTCTTTTCAGTTTCCCCCCCCACTCCCCCTCCCGAGGCCCATCGCAGCCTCAGACTAAATTTTAATTACTTACTGTTAAAGTAAGAACCGCCCGTTTTTTCTAGTTTCAGCTTTAACCACCGGGTGGTATTTCTTACTTTTATTATAGAAAATTTCACCAGCGTTAGCGGTGTTTCTGGGTGGCAATCGGGCGGTGAGGGGCTTTAGGGAAAGTCTAGCCCAATATCCCTTTGCAGGCTCTGTGTCCTCCTCACAACTTGCTTTCCCACCTATCTTTGTATCAGCAGCAAATTTGTCAACATTACACTCTGTCCTTTCATTTAAGTCATTAATATAGATTGTAAATTGTTGAGGGCCCAGCACTGATCCCTGTGGCATCTCACTAGTTACAGTTTCCCAACCTAAAAATGACCCATTTATCCCAACTCTCTTTTCTGGTAGTTAGCAAATCCTCTATCCATGCTAATATATTACCCCCAACCCCGTGAGCTCTTATCTTGTGCAGTAACCTGTTATGTGGCACCTTATTGAATGCCTTCTAGAAAAGCAAATAGACGACATCTACTGATTCCCCTGAATCTACCCTGCTCGAAACAGCCTCAAAGAACTACAGCAAATTTGTCAAACATGATTTCCTTGGATGCGTCAATTTGTACTGCCAAAATGGCCGCCTTGTCTCTGATTGGCACTCCAAAATCACTGGGCCTATTGCTGATTGGTCCCTTTGAAAGATGAGCCACACCCTGAAGTTTCTCTAGAGTGTGTAATTGGAACCACCCAGCCCAAATTCTGACTGACTTTGCAAGTTGTAACTCGATAAATTTTGACTTCAGAAACCAGAGGATACATCTTCCCAAAAGCCACCATGTTCTAGCCGAAGTCCCTTACCCCAGCGCAAGTGCATCCCTCCCCCAGCCGAAGTCCCTTACCCAAGCACAAGTGCATGGCATTACCTCCCCCACCATAGATGGGGCATTGCGTGCAGATTGTTAACATGTTTATTGGGTATGAATTAAATAGTGACATTGTTGAGAGTTCTGGATTGGAAGAGCCTCTCTCCCCTGTATAGTGATACTGGATGCATTGGTTGTCATCTTCCAAAATTCCAAAGATTCTAGAACAGTTCCCACATATTGGAAGGTAGCTAATATAACCCCGCTATTTAAGAAAGGAGGGAGAGAGAAAACAGGATACTACAGACCAGTTAGCCTGACATCAGTAGTAGGGAAAATGCTAGAATCTATTATTAAGGACGTGGTAACAGGGCACTTAGAAAATAATAATAGGATTGGGCAGTCAACATGGATTTATGAAAGGGAAATCATGTTTGACAAATTTGTTAAGAGATTTTTGAGCTTGTAACTAGTGGAAGAGATAAGGGAGAAACCAGTGAATGTGGTGTATTTGGATTTTCAGAAGGCATTTGATAAGGTGCCACACAAGGTTATTGAACAAAATTAGGGCTCATGGGATTGGGGGTAACATACTTGCATGGATTGAGGATTGTTTAACGGATAGAACGGAGAGTAAGAATAAATGGGTCATTTTCGGGTTGGCAGGCTGTAACTAGTGAGATGCCGTAACGATCGGTGCTTGGGCCCCAGCTATTCACAATCTACATCAATGATTTGGATGAGGTGATCAAATGTAATATATCCAAGTTTGCTGATGATACAAAGATAAGTGGGAATGTAAGTTGTGAGGAGGATGCAAAGAGACTTCAAGGGGATATATACAGGCTAAGTGAGTGGGCAAGAACATGGCAAATGGAATATAATGTGGAGAAATTTGAAGTTATCCAGTTTGGTAGGAAAAATACAAAAGCAGAGTATTTTTTAAATCGTGAGAGATTGAGAAATGTTGGTGTTCAGAGGTACCTGGGTGTCCTTGCACACAAATCACCGAAAGTTAACATGCAGATACAGCAATCAATTAAGAAAGCAAATGGCATGTTGGCCTTTATTACAAGAGGATTTGAGTATAAGAGTCAAGATAAGAAGATAATTGTTATATATGTTAACTTGTATTTACTCTGTTCAGCCACCAGACGGCTCATCCCCTGGAGTCCCAAGGGATCCCATAATGTTTAAGTGTTTAAGGAGACCACACAGGTTGGAGAGGCACTCTGGACACCTACAACGAAAGACTAAGGTCACACTTTACTTTGAGTTCACAGTGTTCAGTCTGACACTTTCTCTACACACAATAACTGGCGACGAGATACAGATAGCGAACCCAAAAATGAAGAGAACAGTGGGCAATCTGGAGAAATTCTCAGAGGGAGATGATTGGGAAACCTTTGTGGAGCAACTCGACCCAATACTTCATGGCCAACGAGCTAGATATGGAAGAGAACGCTACAAAACGAAGGGCGATCCTCCTCACCGTCTGTGGGGCACCAACATATGGCCTCATGAAGAATCTGCTCACTCCAGCAAAACCCACAGAGAAATCATACGACGAATTGTGCACACTGGTCCGAGAGCATGTGAACCCGAAGGAAAGCGTTCTGATAGTGAGGTACCGGTTGTACACCTACAAAAGGTTTGAAGGCCAGGAAGTGGCGAGTTATGTCGCCGAGCTAAGATGCCTTGCAGGACATTGCGAATTTGAAAGACATTTGGAGCACATGCTCAGAGACTTTTTCGTACATGGCATTGGCCACGAAACCATACTTCGCAAACTTTTGACTGTAGAGACCCCAACCTTGAGTAAGGCCATAGCGATAGCCCAGGCGTTCATTGCCACCAGTGACAATACGAAGCACATCTCTCAGCACACAAGTGCTACTACAAGTACTGTGAACAAAGTGATGTTGTTTTCGAATCGTAACGTTCAGGGCAGGTCACACATACCTGCAGCTGCACGTCCACAGATGTCTCAGAGTTCACCATCAAGGGTGATAAATGATAGGCCATTAACACCTTGATGGCGCTGCGGGGGTGATCATCGTTTCCATTCATGCCGATTCAAAGGGTCCGTTTGCAAGGGCTGTCGAACAATGGGACACCTCCAACGAGTGTGTAGGCAAGCTGAAAATCCTGCTAAACCTGCAAACCACCATGTTCCAGAGAAGGACAGATCCACGGAGGATCATGATGAACCAGAGCCTCAGACCGAGGAGGCAGAGGTACATGGGGTGCACACATTCACCACGAATTGTCTCCCGATAATGCTGAACTAAATGAACTCCCGGTGTCAATGGAGCTGGACACGGGTGCGAGCCAGTCCATCGTGGGCAAAAAGACTTTCGAAAGATTGTGGTGCAACAAGGTCTCAAGGCCAATCTTAACTCCAGTTCGCACGAAACTAATAATTTACACAAAAGAACTGATTCCTGTAATCGGCAGTGCTACCGTAAAGGTCTCCTACGATGGAGCGGTGCACAAGTTACCACTCTGAGTGGTACTGGGCGATGGTCCCACGCTACTCGGCAGGAGCTGGCTGGGAAAGATATGCTGGAAATGGGACGGCGTTCGAGTGCTATCGCCCGCTGACGACACTTCGTGTGCCCGGGTCTTAAAGAAATTTCCTTCGCTGTTCGAACCAGGAATCGGGAAATTCCAAGGAGCAAAAGTGCAGATCCACCTAATTCTGGGGGCGCGACCCATCCATCATAAGGCGAGAGCAGTACTGTACTTGATGAGAGAAAGGGTAGAGATCGAGCTAGACCGGCTGCAAAGAGAGGGCATCATTTCACCGATCGAGTTCAACGACTGGGACAGTCCCATGGTCCCAGTCCTCAAAGGAGACGGCACCGTCAGAATCTGTGGCGATTACAAAGTAGCCATCAATTGTTTTTCCCTTCAGGACCAATACCCACTAACAAAGGCCGACGACCTCTTTGCAACGCTGGCGGGAGGAAAGACGTTCACGAAGCTGGATCTGACTTCAGCCGACATGGCGCAGGAACTGGAGGAATCATCGAAGGCCCTCACCTGCATCAACACACACAAAGGTCTTTTTGTTTATAACGGATGCCCATTTGGAATCCGATCAGCGGCGGCGATATTTCAGAGAAACATGGAAACCTTATTGAAGTCGGTCTCCCCAAACCATGGTCTTCCAGGGCGACATCTTGGTCACAGGTCGGAACACAGTCGAGCATCTGCAGAACCTGGAGGAGGTTCTTCGTCGACTCAACCGCGTGGGGCTCAGGGTAAAATTCTCAAAATGCATTTTCCTGGCGCCTGAAGTGGAGTTCTTGGGAAGGAGGATTGCGGCGGACGGCATCAGGCCCACCAACGCGAAGACGGAGGCAATCGAGAATGCACCGAGGCCACAGAACGTGACGGAGCTGCGGTCGTTTCTGGGACTCTTGAACTACTTTGATAACCGGGTCTCAGCACCCTGCTCGAACCACTGCATGTCTCACTACGAAAAGGGGATGAATGGATTTGGGGCAAAAGCCAAGAAAATGCCTTTGTAAAAGCGAGAAAATTGCTACGTTCAAACAAATTGCTTGTGTTGTATGATCCATGTAAGCATTTGGTACTAGCATGTGATGCGTCGTCATATGGCATCGGGTGTGTATTGCAACAAGCTAATGATTTCGGGAAACTGCAACCGGTTGCTTATGCATCCAGGAGTCTGTCTAAGGCTGAGAGAGTCTACAGCATTGATTGAGAAAGAAGCGTTAGTGTGTGTCTATGGGGTAAAGAAAATGCATCAATACCTGTTTGGGCTTAAAATTCGAATTGGAAACTGACCATAAGCCACTTATATCCCTGTTTTCCGAGAGTAAAGGGATAAATACCAACGCATCGGCCCGCATCCAGAGATGGGCGTTCACATTGTCCGCATACAACTATGCCATCCGCCACAGGCCAGGCACAGAAAACTGCGCCGATGCTCTCAGTAGGCTGCCATTGCTCACCACGGGGGTGGAAATGGCGCAGCCCGCAGATCTAGCCATGGTAATGGAAGCATTTGAGAGTGAGTAATCACCCGTCACTGCCCGGCAGATCAAAACCTGGACAAGCCAGGACTCCCTATTATCTCTAGTCAAAAGCTGTGTGCTTCACAGGAGCTGGTCCAGTGTCCCAGTGGAAATGCAGGAAGAGATAAAGCCGTTCCAGCAGCGCAAAGATGAAATGTCTATACAAGCAGACTGACTTCTGTGGGGCAATCGAGTAGTGGTCCCCAAGAAGGTCAGAGACACCTTCATCAATGACTTCCACAGTGCCCGCCCAGGCATCGTAATGATGAAAGCGATAGCCAGATCCCACGTGTGGTGGCCCGGTATCGATGCGGACTTAGACTCCTGCGTTCACAGATGTAATACATGCTCACAGTTAAGCAATGTACCCAGGGAGGCACCGCTAAGTTTATGGTCTTGGCCCTCCAAACCATGTTCTAGGGTGCACGTCGACGATGCAGGCCCGTTCTTGGGTAAAATGTTCCTTGTCGTTGTAGACATGTACTCTAAGTGAATTGAATGTGAGATAATGTCGGCTAGCACGTCCGCTGCCACTACTGAAAGCCTGCGGACCATGTTTGCCACACACGGCTTATCCGATGTGCTGGTGAGCGACAACAGGCCATGTTTTACCAGTGCTGAGTTCAAAGAATTCATGACCCGTAACGGGATCAAACATGTCACATCTGCCCTGTTAAAACCAGCGTCCAATGGTCAGGCAGAGAGAGCAGTGCAAACCATCAAGCAAGGCTTGAAGAGGGTAACTGAAGGCTCACTGCAGACTTGCCTATCCCATGTCCTGCTTAGCTACCGCACGAGACCCCACTCGCTCACTGGGATCCCACTTGTTGAACTGCTCATGAAAAGAGCACTTAAGACAAGGCTCTCGTTAGTTCACCCTGATCTACATGACAGGTAGAGAGCAGGTGGCTTCAAGAAAGTGCACACCATGATAGCGCAAATGTGTCACGCGAGATTGAAATCAATGATCCTGTATTTCTATTGAATTATGGACAAGGTCCCAAGTGGCTTCCCGGCACTGTCGTGGCAAAAGAGGGGAGCAGGGTGTTTCGGGTCAAACTTTCAAATGGACCCATTCACCGGAACCACTTGGACCAAATCAAACTCAGATTCACGGACTATCCTGAGCAACCTTGGACCCTACCTTTTTTGATCCCCCAACATACACACCAGTGGCAACCGGCACCACGGTTGACCACGAAACAGAACCCATCATCAACAGCAGCCCAGCAGGGCCCAACACACCTCCCCCAGGCAGCCCAGCAAGGCCAGCTGCACAGCAGCCCAGCGACGGCCCAACAAATGATTCAACAATACCAGCTTTCAGACCGAGTTGATCAACCAAGGCAAGAAGGGCCTCAGATCGACTCGCATTGTAAATAGTTACACTACTGACTTTGGCCGTGGGGGGAGGGGGAGTGTTGTTATCCATGTAAACTTGTATTTACTCTGTACAGCCACCAGAGGACTCATCCCCTGGAGTTGCAAGGGATCCCATAATCCCTTGGGAGCATAGGTATTGAAGGAGACCTCACAGGTTGGAGAGGCACTCTGGACACCTGCAATAAAAGACTAAGGTCACACTTTACTTTGAGATCACGGTGTTCAGTCTGACTCTTTCTTCATGCATAATAATAAGAAGAAATAGGAGCAGGAGTCGGCCATACGGCCCCTCGAGCCTGCTCCGCCATTTAACATTTAGGAAGAATAGACAGAAAGGAAAAGGAGGTGGGGTGGCGTTGCTGGTTAAAGAGGAAATTAATGATAGTAAGGAAGGACATTACCTTGGCTGATGTGGAATCGGTGTGGGTGGAGCTACGGAATACCAAAGGGCAGAAAACGCCAGTGGGAGTTGTGTACAGACCACCAAACAGTAGTATTGAGGTTGGGGACAGCATCAAACAAGAAATTAGGGATGCGTGCAATAAATGTACAGCAGTTATCATGGGCGACTTTAATCTACATATTGATTCGGCTAACCAAACTGGTAGCAATGCGGTGGAGGAGGATTTCCTGGAGTGTATTAGGGATGGTTTTCTAGACCAATATGTCGAGGAACAAACTAGAGGGCTGGCCATCCTAGACTGGGTGATGTGTAATGGGAAAGGACTAATTAGCAATCTTGTTGTGCGAGGCCCCATGGGGAAAAGTGACCATAATGTGGTAGAATTCTTTATTACGATGGAGAGTGACACAGTTAATTCAGAGACTAGGGTCCTGAACTTAAGGAAAAGTAAGTTCGATGGTATGAGATGTGAATTGACTAGAATAGACAGGCGAGTGATACTTAAAGGGTTGACGGTGGATAGGCAATGGCAAACATTTAAAGATCACATGGATGAACTTCAACAATTGTACATCCCTGTCTGGAGTAAAAATAAAACGGGGAAGGTGGCTCAACCGTGGCTAACAAGGGAAATTAAGGATAGTGTTAAATCCAAGGAAGAGGCATATAAATTGGCCAGAAAAAGCAGCAAACCTAAGGACTGGGAGAAATTTACAATTCAGCAGAAGAGGACAAAGGGTTTAATTAGGAGGGGGAAAATAGAGTATGAGAGGAAGCTTGCTGGAAACATAAAAATTGACTGCAAAAGCTTTTACAGATATGTGAAGAGAAAAAGATTAGCGAAGACAAACGTGGGTCCCTTGCAGTCAGATTCAGGTGAATTTATAATGGAGAACAAAGAAATGGCGGACCAGTTGAACAAATAATTTGGTTCTGCCTTCACGAAGGAAGACACAAATAACCTTCCGGAAATACTAAGGGACCGAGGGTCTAGTGAGAAGGAGGAACTGAAGGAAATCCTTATCAGGCGGGAAATTGTGTTTGGGAAATTGATGGGATTGAAGGCCGATAAATCCCCGGGCCTGATAGTCTGCATTCCAGAGTACTTAAGGAAGTAGCCCTAGAAATAGTGGATGCATTGGTGATCATTTTCCAACAGTCTATCGACTCTGGATCGGTTCCTATGGACTGGAGGGTAGCTAATGTAACACCACTTTTTAAGAAGGGAGAGAGAGAGAAGGCGGGTAATTATAGATCGGTTAGCCTGACATCAGTGGTGGGGAAAATGTTGGAATCAATTATTAAAGCAGCACATTTGGAAAGCAGTGACGGGATCGATCCAAGTCAGCATGGATTTATGAAAGGGAAATCCTGCTTGACAAATCTAGAATTTTTTGAGGATGTAACTGGTAGAGTGGACAAGGGAGAACCGGTGGATGTGGTGTATTTGGACTTTCAAAAGGCTTTTGACAAGGTTCCATACAAGAGATTGGTATGCAAAATTAAAGCGCATGGTATTGGGGGTAATGTACTGACGTGGATAGAGAACTTGTTGGCAGACAGGAAGCAGAGAGTCGGGATAAATGGGTCGTTTTCAGAATGGCAGGCAGTGACTAGTGGGGTGCTGCAGGGCTCAGTGCTGGGACCCCAGCTATTTACAATATACATTAACGATTTGGATGAGGGAATTGGGTGTAACATCTCCAAGTTTGCAGATGACACTAAGCTGGGTGGTGGTGTGAGCTGTGAGGACGTTGCTAAAAGGCTGCAGGATGACTTGGACAGGTTAGGTGAATGGGCAAACGAGTGGCAGATGTAGTATAATATGGATAAATGTGAGATTATCCACTTTGGTGGCAAAAACACGAAGGCAGAATATTATCTGAATGGCGGCAGATTAGGAAAAAGACAGGTGCAACGAGACCTGGGTGTCATGGTACATCAGTCATTGAAAGTTGGTATGCAGGTACAGCAAGCGGTGAAGAAGGCAAATGGTATGTTGGCCTTCATAGCTGGGGGACTTGAGTATAGGAGCAGGGAGGTCTTACTGCAGCTGTACAGGGCCTTGGTGAGGCCTCACCTGGAATATTGTATTCAGTTTTGGTCTCCTAATCTGAGGAAGGACATTCTTGCTATTGAGGGAGTGCAGCGAAGGTTCACCAGACTGATTCCCGGGATGACAGGACTGACATATGAGGAGAGACTGGATCAACTGGGCCTGTATTCACTGGAGTTTAGAAGAATGAGAGGGGATCTCATTTAAACATAACATTCTGACGGGACTGGACAGGTTAGATGCAGGAAGAATGTTCCCGATGTTGGGGAAGTCCAGAACCAGGGATCACTGTCTAAGGATAAGGGGTAAGCCATTTAGGACTGAGATGAGGAGAAACTTCTTCACTCAGAGAGTTGTTAACCTGTGGAATTCTCTACCGCAGAGAGTTGTTGATGCCAGTTCATTGGATATATTCAAGAGGGAGTTGGATATGGCCCTTATGGCTAAAAGGATCAAGGGGTATGGAGAGAAAGCAGGAAAGGGATACTGAGGTGAATGATCAGCCATGATCTTACTGAATGGAGGTGCAGGCTCAAAGGGCTGAATGGCCTACTCCTGCACCTATTTTCTATGTTTCTATGTTAATACGATCATGGCTGATCCGATCATGGACTCAGGTCCACTTCACTGCCCCCTCCCCATAACCTCTTATTCCCTTATCGTTTAAGAAACTGTCCATTTCAGTCTTAAATTTATTCAATGTCCCAGCTTCCACAGCTCTCTGAGGCAGCGAATTCCACAGATTTACAACCCTCAGAGAAGAAATTTCTCCTCATTTCAGTTTTAAATGGGTGGCCCCTTATTCTAAGATTATGCCCTCTAGTTCTAGTCTCCCCCAACAGTGGAAACATCCTCTCTGCATCCACCTTGTCAAGCCCCCTCATAATCTTGTACATTTCGCTAAGATCACCTCTCATTCTACTGAATTCCAATAAGTAGAGGCCTAACCTACTCAACCTTTCCTCATAAGTTAACCCCCTCATCTTCAGAATCAACCTAGTGAACCTTCTCTGAATTGCGTCCAAAGCAAGTATATCCTTTCGTAAATATGGAAACGAAAACTGCATGCAGTATTCCAGGTGTGGCCTCACCAATACCCTGTGTAGCTATAGCAAGACTTCCCTGCTTTTATACTCCGTTCCCTTTGCAATAAAGGCCAAAATTCCATTGGCCTTCCTCATCACTTGCTGTACCTGCATACTATCCTTTTGCATTTCATGCACAAGTATCTCCAGGTCCTGCTCTATTGCAGCACTTTGCAATCTTTCTCCATTTAAATAATAACTTGCTCTTTGATTTTTTTCTGCCAAAATGCATGACCTCACACTTTCCAACATTATGCTCCATCTGCCAAATTTTTGCCCATTCACTTAGCCTGTCTATGTCCTTTTGCAGATTTTTTGTGTCTTCCTCACACATTGCTTTTCCTCCCATCTTTGTATCGTCAGCAAACTTGGCTACGTTACACTCAGTCCCTTCTTCCAAGTCGTTAATATAAATTGTAAATAGTTGGGGTCCCAGCACTGATCCCTGTGGAACCCCACTAGTTACTGATTGCTAACCAGAGAATGAACCATTTATCCCGACACTCTGTTTTCTGTTAGTTTGCCAATCTTCTATCCATGCTAATATATTACCCCCAACCCCATGAACTTTTATCTAGTGTAGTAACTTTTTATGTGGCACCTTGTCAAATGCCTTCTGGAAGTCCAAATACACATCCACTGGTTCCCCTTTATCCACCCTGTTCATTATATGCTCAAAGAATTCCAGCAAATTTGTGAAACATGACTTCTCCTTCATAAATCCATGCTGACTCTGCCTGACTGAATTTTGCTTTTCCAAATGTCCTGCTACTGCTTCTTTAATAATTGACTCCAACAATTTCCCAACCACAGATGTTAGGCTAACTGGTTTATAGTTTCCTGTTTTTTGTCTGCCTCCTTTTTCAAATAGAGGCATTACATTTGCAGTTTTCCAATCTGCTGGGACCCCCCGAGAATCCAGGGAATTTTGGTAAATTACAACCAATGCATCCACAAACCCTGCAGTTACTTATCTTAAAACGCTAGGATGCAAGCCATCAGGTCCAGGGGATTTATCTGCCTTTAGTCCCATTATCTTACTGAGTACCACCTCCTTCGTGATTGTGATTGTGTTAAGTTCCTCCCCCCCTATAGCCCCTTGCCTATCCACTGTTGGGATATTGTTTATGTCCTCTACCGTAAAGACTGATACAAAATATTTGTTCAGAGTTTCTGCCATCTCCATGTTCCCCATTACTAATTCCCCAGTCTCGTCCTCTAAGGGACCAACATTTACTTTAGCCACTCTTCTTTTTTTTATATACCTATAGAAACTCTTGCTATCTGTTTTTATATTTTGTGCTAGTTTACTTTCATAGTCTATCTTCCCTTTCTTAATCATTTTTTTAATCATTCTTTGCTGGCTTTTAAAAGCTTCCCAATCTTCTATCCTCCCACTAGTTTTGGCCACTTTGTATGCCCTTAATTGGATACCGTCCTTTATTTCTTTAGTTAGCCACGGTTGGCTATCTTTTCTCTTACACCCTTTCCTCCTCACTGGAATATATTTTTCTTGAGAGTTGTGAAATATCTCCTTAAATGTACACCACTGTTCATCAGCCATCTTACACGTTAATCTATTTTCCCAGTCCACTTTAGCCAACTCAGCCCTCATACCTTCATAGTCTCCTTTATTTAAGCTTAGTATGCTGGTTAGAGATCCAACTTTCTCACCCTCCATCTGAATTTAAAATTCAATCATGCTATGATCACTCATTCCAAGGGGATCCTTTACTAGGAGATTGTTTATTAATCCTGTCTCATTACACAGGACCAGATCTTAAGATAGCCTGCCCCCTGGTTGGTTCCTTTACATACTGCTCCAGGAACCCGTCTCTTCTGCACTCTATGAACTCTTCCTCAAGGCTACCCTGACCAATTTGATTTGTCCAATCAATATGGAGGTTAAAATCACCCATGATTATTGCTGTTCAATGAAGATGTCTTACTGCAATTATATAGGGCCCTGGTGAGACCGAATCTGGAGTATTGTGTACAGTTTCGGTCCCCTTATCTAAGGAAGGATATATTTGCCATTGAGGGAGTGCCACAAAGGTTCACCAGACTGATTCCTGGGATGGGGGGATTGGCCTATGAGAAGCGATTGAGTAGACTAGGCCTATATTCTCTAGAGTTTAGAAGAATGAGAGGTGATCTCATCGAAATGGTAGATGCAAGGAGGATGTTTTCTTAGGCTGGGGAGTCTAGAACCAGGGGTCACATTCTTAGAATAAGGGCTTGTCCATTTAGGACTGAGATGAGAAATTTCTTCGCTCAGAGGGTGGTGATTCTTTGGAATTCTCTATCCCGGAGGGCTGCGGAGGATCAGTCATTGAGTATGTTCAAGGCAGAGATAGATACATTTTTGGATATTAAGGGAATCAAGGGATATGGGGATAGATTCGGAAAGTAGAGTTGAGGTAGAAGATGAGCCATGATCTCATTGAATGGCGGAGCAGGCTTGAGGGGCCGAATGGCCTGCTCTTGCTCCAAATTCTTTTGTTCTTACGTAATGTAACTAGTAAATGATTCCATATCGTTCTTTTAAGTCATTTTCAGTTATTTAAAAGTAGGCTGCCCATAATTTGCATCTGCAACACATTACATGAAGTTTCTCACAACCTGCAGTACATCCTGGAGTGAGAGAGTCATAGGATTTCTGTGGCATCAAGACACAAAGACGACATGGGTGGCTTTCAGGGTAGCAGTTAAAAGTGCGGCAATAGATACTTTAGACAATATACTTTCATTGGGATTCTTTATTGTATAGAATAGGCTTGTATTACCTTGAGTATTGAAGATTAATGTGATCTAATTGAGGTGTTTAAGATGATTAAAAGAATTTGATAGAGTTGATAGAGAGAAACTATTTCCCTCTGGTGGGAGAGTCGAGAATAAGGGGCATAACCTTAAAATTAGAGCTAGACCATTCAGAAATGATCTCTCCCTCAAAAAGTAGTTGAGTCTAGGACAACTGAAAATTTCAAAACTGAGATTGATGGATTTTTGTTGGGCAAGTGTATTCAGGGTTATGGAGCCAAGGCAGGTAGATGGAGTTAAGATATAGATCAACCATGATCTAAATGAATGGTGGATTAGGTTTAAAGGCTGAATGGCCCACTCCTGTTCCTATGTTCCGAGATGGTGGACTCGACACTGATTATAACAAAAAAAGATTTTTTTAAACACATTTTCAGATGCATTAATAAAACTGCACCAGGTTACCACTCTTAAATATATCAGAATATTTCTTCAAGCAATTAAAAAAAAAGACTTTCTAAAACACTGCCCAATTACGCTGGTTCATGGCCGATTTTACGTTTGGCGATATGCAAATGGTTTTTGAGCGGAAACTTGAATAAAAAGTTCACTTCAGAAAACTAGCGCCATTTTGGAGCGCAATTTGCGCCCAGATTGCCGATTGCGTCCAAAGCAGAAACTCCATCCTTAGAATGAATAAAAGCTGGCCTGCACCAACAAACTGATATTTAACCAATACAAATCAAAATGTAATCATATAATGGTCTAGAGTTGAAGTAAAGAATTTTCAGAAGATGGGAAAATGTAGCGCACTTAATGTTTTGATTGTAGACCTCAGTTTTTCTTGTTGTAACACCAAATACGAAGATCCAGGTGTAAATAAAGTTGACAGCAATAGTGGATACTTTCTCAGTGCAAATTTGAATCAAGAACATAAATACAGGTGTTAACTTAGGCTGCATTTACATAACTGAAGTTTGGCTCTGGTGTCACGTAAGAGCAAAACTGGATTTGTCCTACAGGGCACATTTCACAAATTAGTGCTCCTGGTGATGTCAATGCTTCACACCAAATTTTCCACCTGCTGAAAGTGAATATTGGGAATTTATGCATGATTCATTTTAAGGCTAGATCACTTACATGCCTAAATTCCTAATAATATGTGCTCCCAATGAACAAAGCTCTGCGTTGGGAGTGTCAATTTCTAAATTTATCGCTTAAAATGTTGCATCAAGGTGAAATGAAACCATTTTGTCTCAATGCTAAGATTGCAGTGAAAATGCAGCTTAAACTTAAAAGGAATACATTTTTCTGATATTTTGATCCATGATGAATATCGATCAATATTATTAAAAAAATGATTATTATATGGATGCCTTTCCAAAGATAACAATTTTCATTAGCAATGAAGTTCCTGTGCTTCTGTTTACAGCAACAAAACTAAAACATGATTGTGATAAAGTTCTTCAAACTCTACGCTGAATAGGTCTCAATTTTAACACAGGGCAATTGATGAAGGTGGAAATTAAAAAAACTAATATACAGAATCATAGTTAATGGGGGAAAAATTGTATGAAACATATGGGTGAAATTTTCCTCCCCAACAATATGAGTTTTGAAGCCAATGTAATTGGCCTGTGCAATTAGATAATTTAGGGCTAGAATTTCCACTTCATTTCCAGCGGTTTTCTCAGCGGTACTGCTCCTTTTCGGCAGAAAACCATCCGAAAATTTCCACTCCTTTTTTTTCTTAAAAAGAGTTCCGCCGGCATTTTCAAAATATCGCTGGGGAGTGGACTGCCCACATGCACCGCTAAAAAAAACGCTACTGTCCAAGTTTTGGCTCAGTGGTGACTCGTAGGTAAGATCGAAAAAACCGCCCACGAAAAGCAGTCGGAGCTGGGCAGTAGGTAAGTAGCCCTGCAAAGAAAGGTAAGTTAAAGTGTTTTTTATAATTCTTTAAAATTATTTTACAGTGATTAAATTAAAAAGGGTCTTGAGAATGTTTCTAAATTTTTATTTCTTGGAAAAAATCGTGTGTGTTTTTTCCCCCGCCTTGGCCCAACCGCAGCCTCGTTTCTAAATTTGAGTAATTACCGCCCATTTTGGTTACGAACCGCCCAATTTGCCCAGGGTCGCGTTTAGCCACCAAGAATCTATGTGTAAGATCCATTTTCTCGCCGGATGGTATTTTTTCCCTTTTTTATGAAAATTTTCGCTGGTGTTATTTGAAGAATTGTAGCGATCTTTTTGGGTGGCAATCTGGCGATGGTGGGTTTTAGGGAAATTCTAACCCTATGGGCCCAAATTTGGCCCACCCGTTTTTTCGGCGCAGGGTGAAAAAGGCACCGAAAAGATCTCCCTGGATTCTGGCCGCTCTATGGCCTCTTTCATGGCTTGGTGTGGCGTGGTCTGTCCATTAGGGGTTAGAGCTAGGGCCCTTGTCGAAAAACAGTGCCTGCAGCTCAATGCATGCGCGCTGGAGATTTTACGCATGCGCAGAAGCTTCTGCCCCCAGCCATGCTGCAGCGTGGGACCCGATGCGTCCTGCCCCTATCCCCAGCCAAGTGGCCTCACATAGCACGCTGGGCTGGCTGCTGGAATAGTCAGAGACAGAGAGAGAGAGAGAGAGAGAGTCAGATCGTTGGAAGAGAGAGAGTCAGAGAGAGAGAGAGAGTCAGAGAGAGAGAGTCAGAGAGAGAGAGAGAGTCAGAGAGAGAGAGAGAGTGTGTCAGAGAGAGAGAGAGTGTGTCAGAGAGAGAGAGAGAGAGTGTCAGAGAGAGAGAGAGAGAGAGAGAGAGAGTGTCAGAGAGAAAGAGTGTGTCAGAGAGAGAGAGAGTCAAAGAGAGAGAGAGTCAGAGAGAGAGAGAGAGAGAGTCAGAGAGAGAAAGAGAGTCAGAGAGAGAGTCAGATCGCTGGAATAGTCAGAGAGAGAGAGAGAGAGAGTCATTCAGAGAGTCAGTTCCCTGTGCTCTCCTGCCTGGTCGTCCCGCCCACACCTATCCCGGCTGAGTGGCCTCTCGCACTGGCCGGCTCGCTGACTTCCCGGGCCCGAGTTAGGAAAATAGGAATTAATTTTTATTTTTTATTTCTTCTTGATGGTTTTGATGCTTCTTGAATGTTGTTGTGCTTTGTTTAGTGCTTTGTAAGGTCCTCTCCGCTTCCCTTCCCATCCCTATCTCTGCTACCTGTGCGGATTTCTTAACTCTCTTAGTTAGTTTGGAGCAACTATTAGCTGTCCAAAGTGGCTTAAATGGCCAAAACTGGTGTAGGTGGCTGGTAACGTCCCCTTTTGAAAAAAACTAAACTAAACAAAAAAAATCCTAACTAACTCACTTACACTGGCGCAAATTGAATGTGCAAAATTGGAATTTTTAAGATACTCCAGAAAAATCAAGTTGCTCCAAAAAAAACGGAGCAACTCCTGGCCAATTTTGGGCCCTATGTCTTTTTAAGGTCAGCAATCCTGCTTTTTAAGAAGAAATGATGCAAAAACAAGGGGGAAGCACAGTTCAGCCTGTTTTGGAACTGTCAATGACGGACTGCAACTTCAGGATTTCCAGATGCACGGCGGGTAGTTTCAAAGGCGGAATGATTGCAAACACTGCTAGTTCGCCGTTGTCCTGACTGCAAATTCCACGTCAACACTTACATTATATTGTCGCAACTTAAGGAAGCACAACAGTAAATCATTTATCTTTTAAATTTAAGACCTAAAGTTTGCAGAAAATATGAAACTTGGCAACATAGCATATAGTGATGAGGATAATTGTAGACTTCAGGATGACAGACAGGATGGTTAAATTGGCAGAAACATGGCAGATGGAGTTCAATGCAGAGAAGTGTGAAGAGACACACTTTGTAAGGATGAATATGGAAATACAGTATTATATAAATGGTACAGTTCTGAAAAGTGTAAATGATCAAAGAGACCTTGGTGTCCATATACACAAATCCTTAAAGGTGGCAAGAGAAGTTGATAAGGTGGTTAAAAAAGCATATGGTTAACTTGGGTTGAAAATAGAGGAATCCTGACATCAGTAGTGGGGAAAATGTTGAATCAATCATTAAGGATGAAATAGCAGCGCATTTGGGAAGCACTGACAGCATTGGACCAAGTCAGCATGGATTTATGAAAGGGAAATCATGCTTGACGAATTTTCTAGAATTTTTTGAGGATGTAACTAGCAGAGTGGACCAGTGGATGTGGTGTATTTGGACTTTTAAAAGCCTTTTGACAAGGTCCCGCACAAGAGATTGGTGTGCAAAATCAAAGCACATGGTATTGGGGGTAAGGTACTGACGTGGATAGAGAACTGGTTGGCAGACAGGAAGCAGAGAATCGGGATAAACGGGTCTGTCATGTATTCAACCAGCATTGTAACCCATGTATAAACTGATCTAAGTTGTACACCGTGAGAACACTGACCACTAGGTGGGAGACACTCCTAACCTGGACCTTCAGGTATAAAAGGGGAAGCTCCACCCACCTTCATCACTTGAGTGCTAAGGAATAAAGGACAGGTCACAGACTGATCTTCTCTCAAGCATGGGCGTCGTGTGCATTTATACTGTGTAGTAAGGACGTATCAATGGCGACAAGAAACTGGGATTTAAACCACGCGAGCATGGCCACTAGCAGAACAGACGAGAGGTACTGTGTTAAGGAATGGTTGGGACAGAGATTCAACATTGTTAAAGCAGCACACAGTTCTCCAGGCAGACAAGGGCAGTCAGGCATGCCCCAACATGTAGTCGAACCCAGAGGGGGAGTTCGACAGAGACAATGGCAAGCTGAACAGCGATTCACGCCATTGCAAGGGACAATGCGGCCAGTAATGGGGCCATCAACACCTGTTAATGGTGCACTCAAGGACAATAACAGGGGCAGTTAGGGACGATCGACTGGCAAGGGACCTTTTGTTTCAAACCGCAACTCATGCTGGAGGCGTGGAGGCATACATTAAGCCGGAGTTTGCAAACTACCTGCAGAAATTGCAGAAATGGACACTGGGGGAAATTGCTGGAAGCTGAAGTTCAGCGAGTTCATGTGGAGCACGTATACAGTTCATACACCAGGACGCCACCGATAATGATGAAAGTGCTCCTCAATGGCATCCCAGTATCAATGGAGTTAGACACGGGGGCCAGCCAGTCCCTGATGGGTATCAAACAGTTCGAAAAGTTGTGGGCATCCAAGGCCAGGAGGCCAAAATTATCGCCGATTGACACACAGCTACGGACTTACACGAAGCAGATCATTCCGGTGCTAGGCAGCGCCACGGTAGTCGTGACCCACAAAGATTCGGAGAACAGGTTGCCACTCTGGATTGTCCCAGGGGACGGTCCCGCACTACTGGGGAGGAGTTGGCTTGCTGTCATGAACTGGAAATGGGGCGATGTCAATGCAATTTCCTCTGTGGAGTGAGTATCATGCTCACAGGTCCTGGACAAATTTGACTCATTATTTCAACCCGGCATTGGCACTTTCATGGGGGCCAAGGTAGTGATTCACATAAACCCGGACGCCAGACCAGTACACCACAAGGCCAGAGCGGTGCCGTATGTGATGCAGGAAAAGATAGAAGGCGAATTGGAACGCCTGTTGAGGGAACACATCATCTCGCCAGTCGAATTCAGTGACTGGGCGAGCCCGATTGTACCGATGCTCAAGGCGGATGGGTCGGTCAGGATATGTGGCGATTACAAGGCCACCATCAATCGGGTGTCACTCCAAGAACAGTACCCGCTACAGAGAGCGGAGGACCTCTTTGCGACGCTATCCGGTGGCAAACTTTTTTCAAAATTGGACCTGACCTCAGCTTACATGACCCAGGAGCTGGCGAGTGAGTCGAAGAAGCTGACCACCATCAGGACACACAAGGGGTTGTTTGAGTACAACAGATGTCCGTTCGGGATTCGCTCGGCCGCCGCGATCTTCCAACGAAATATGGAAAGCCTCCTCAAGTCGATTCCAGGGACGGTGGTTTTTCAGGACGACATCCTCATTATGGGTTACGATACTGAAGAACACCTCCACAACCTGGAGGAGGTGCTACGCAGACTGGACCGGGTAGGTCTGCGACTGAAAAAGGCGAAGTGCATCTTCCTAGCTCCAGAGGTAGAATTCCTGGGGATGAGGGTAGCAGCAGACGGGATCAGCCCTACTGCATCCAAGACAGAAGTGATCCAGAGAGCACCCAGACCCCGTAACACGACGGAGCTGCGATAGTTCCTGGGGCTCCTGAACTATTTTGGTAACTTTCTTCCCAAATTGAGCACGCTGCTAGAGCCGCTACACGTGCTCCTACGCAAAGGTCGCGAATGGATCGGAGGGGACAGCCAGGGAAGGGCTTTTAATAGAGAACGCAATTTGTTATGTTCCAACAATCTGTTAACGCTATATGACTCACGTAAGAAACTTGTGTTAACGTGCGATGCGTCGTCCTATGGTGTCGGGTGTGTGTTGCAGCATGTCAATGCCAAGGGTCAGTTACAGCCGGTAGCTTATGCCTCCAGGAGACTGTCCCAGGCAGAAAGGGGCTACGGGGATGGTAGAAAAGGAGGCGCTCGCATGTGTATATGCGGTAAAGAAAATGTACCAGTACCTGTTTGGCAGGAAATTTGAGCTGGAGACAGATCACAAACCCCTAACGTCCCTTTTGGCCGACAACAAGGCCATAAATGCAAACGCATCGGCCCGCATATAGAGGTGGGCACTCACGTTAGCGGCCTATGACTACACAATTCGGCACAGACCGGGCACCGAAAACTGCACCGATGCACTCAGCAGGCTCCCACTAGCCACCACTGAGGGGGCTACCGAGCATGGTGCTGAGATGGTCATGGCTGTTGAAGCTTTCGGAAGCGAAGGCTCACCCGTGACAGCCCGTCAGATTAAAGTCTGGACAAATAGAGACCCACTATTGTCTCTAGTCAAGAAATGTGTCCTGAATGGGGACTGGGCAGCCACGTACAGGGCATGCCCTGAGAAATTTAAACCATTTCACAGGTGCAAGGATGAACTCTCGATTCAGGCCGATTGCCTACTGTGGGGAAACCGCGTAGTCATGCCCCAGATGGGCAGAGAGGTGTTCATCAGAGAACTCCACAATGGTTACCCGGTCATTGTCACGACGAAGGCAATTGCCAGGTCACACGTTTGGTGGCCAGGGATAGATGCAGATCTGGAACTTTGTGTTCGCAGGTGCAACACGTGTGCCCAGCTGGGCCATGTGCCCAGGGAAACCCCCCTTAGCCCCTGGCCATGGCCCGTCAAGCCTTGGTCACGCATCCATGTGGACTACGCAGGTCCTTTCATGGGGAAAATGTTTTTGGTTGTAGTAGACGCCTACTCCAAATGGATCGAGTGTGACATTTTAAATTCAAGCACATCCTCTGCCACGGTAGAAAGTCTACGGGCAATGTTCGCCGCCCACGGTCTACCGGACATCTTGGTCAGCAACAATGGCCCGTGCTTCACAAGCACTGAATTCCAGGACTTCATGGCATGCAATGGAATTAACTATGTTAGAATGGCACCGTTCAAACCGGCCTCAAGCGGCCAGGCAGAACGAACAGTGCAGATAATCAAACAGGGGATGCTCAGATTCCAAGGGGGTTCCCTACAAACCCGCTTATCACGCCTCCTGTTGGCCTATAGATCCCGACCACACTCGCTCACAGGGGTTCCACCCGCAGAGCTACTAATGAAAAGGACGCTCAAAACCCGATTATCCCTTATACACCCCACCATGAAAGAAATTGTCAAGAGCAGGCGCCAGTCACAATATCACTACCATGACAGGAATGCGAGGGCGCGCTGTATTGATGTAAATGATCCTGTTTTTGTCCTCAACTACGCTGCAGGGCCCAAATGGCTCGCAGGCACTGTGGTTGCCAAAGAGGGAAATAGGATTCTGGTAGTTAAACTTACCAATGGACAAATCTGCCGCAAACATGTGGATCAAACAAAAAGGAGGTTCAGCAACCCCATAGAAGAAGCAGAGGAAGAACACGATATAGAGTTCACTCCACCACAGGTGACCGAACACCGGAACCAAAGGGAGGAGAGCCCAGTTACTGTGGACAGTCCGGACAGGCCTGAGGCACTGCAAACAGCAGACACTCAGGCCAGCGCCCAACAACCGGAGCCCTAACTCAGGGGCTCTACAAGGGAGCGTAAACCACCAGAGAGACTCAACCTGTGATCCCAATAAGACTTTGGGGGGGGGAGGTGATGTCATGTATTCAACCAGCATTGTAACCCATGTATAAACTGACCTAAGTTGTACACCGTGAGAACACTGACCACAAAGTGGGAGACACTCCTAACCTGGACCTTCAGGTATAAAAGGGGAAGCTCCACCCACCTTCATCACTTGAGTGCTAAGGAATAAAGGACAGGTCACAGACTGACCTTCTCTCAAGCATGGGCTTCGTGTGCATTTATACTGTGTAGTAAGGACGTATCAGGGTCCTTTTCAGAATGGCAGGCAGTGACTAGTGGAGTGCCGCAGGGCTCAGTGCAGGGACCCCAGCTCTTTACAATATATATTAATGATTTAGATGATGGAATTGAGTGTAATATCTCCAAGTTTGCGGATGACACTAAACTGGGTGGCGGTATGAGCTGTGAGGTGGACGCTGAGAGGCTGCAGAGTGACTTGGACAGGTTAGGTGAGTGGGCAAACGCATGGCAGATGCAGTATAATGTGGATAAATGTGAGGTTATCCATTTTGGGGGCAAAAACACGAAAGCAGCATATTATCTGAATGGCGGTAGATTAGGAAAAGGGGAGGTGCAACAAGACCTGGGTGTCATGATTCATCAGTCACTGAAAGTGGGCATGCAGGTACAGCAGGTAGTAAAGAAGGCAAATGGTATGTTGGCCTTCATAGCTAGGGGATTTGAGTATAGGAGCAGGGAGGTCTTACTGCAGCTGTACAGGGCCTTAGTGAGGCCTCACCTGGAATATTGTGTTCAGTTTTAGTCTCCTAATCTGAGGAACGACATTCTTGCTATTGAGCGAGTGCAGCGAAGGTTCACCAGACTGATTCCAGGGATGGCTTGACTGTCATATGAGGAGAGACTGGATCAACAGCGCCTTTATTCACTGGAGTTTAGAAGGATGAGAGGGGATCTCATAGAAACATGCAAGATTCTGACGTAACTGGATAGGTTAGATGCAGGAAGAATGTTCCCGATGTTGGGGATGTCCAGAACCAGGGGACATCGTCTTAGGATAAGGGGTAGGCCATTTAGGACTGAGATGAGGAGAAACTTCTTCACTCAGAGAGTTGTTAACCTATGGAATTCCCTGCCGCAGAGAGTTGTTGATGCCAGTTCATTGGCTATATTCAAGAGGGAGTTAGATATGGCCCTTATGGCTAAGGGGATCAAGGGGTATGGAGAGAAAGCAGGAAAGGGGTACTGAGGGAATGATCAGCCATGATCTTATTGAATGGCGGTGCAGGCTCGAAGGGCCGAATGGCTGACTCCTGCACCTATTTTCTATGTTTCTATGAATTAACGTCTCATACCATCGAAGTTACCTTTCCTTAAGTTCAGGACCCTAGTCTCTGAATTAACTCCATCTTAATGAAGAATTCTACCATATTATGGTCACTCTTCCCCAAGATTGCACAATAAGATTGCTAATTAGTCCTTTCTCATTACACATCACCCAGTCTAGGATGGCCAGCCTTCTAGATGGTTCCTTGACATATTGGTCTAGAAAACCATCCCTAATACACTCCAGGAAATCCTCCTCCACTGCATTGCTACCAGTTTGGTTAGCCCAATCTATATGTAGATTAAAGTCACCCATGATAACTGCTGTACCTTTATTGCACGCATCCCTTATTTCTTGATTGATGCTGTCCCCAACCTCACTACTACTGTTTGGTGGTCTGTACACATCTCCCACTAGCGTTTTCTGCCCTTTGGTATTTCGCAGCTCTACCCATACAGATTCCACATCCTCCAAGCTAATGTCCTTCCTTAGTATTGCGTTAATTTCCTCTTTAACCAGCAACGCTACCCCACCTCCTTTTCCTTTCTGTCTATCCTTCCTGAATGTTGAATACCCCTGGATGTTGAGTTCCCAGCCTTGGTCACCCTGGAGCCATGTCTCCGTGATGCCAATTATATCATATTCGTTAATTGCTGCCTGCCCAGTTAATTCGTCCACCTTATTACGACTACTCCTCGCATTGAGCCTTCAGGTTTGTCTTTTTAACACACTTTGCCCTTTAGAATTTTGATGTAATGTGGCCCTTTTTGCTTTTTGCCTTGGATTTCTCTGCCCTCCACTTTTACTTTTCTTCTTTCTATCTTTTGCTTCTGCCCCTATTCTACGTCCCTCTGCCTCCCTGCATAAGTTCCCATCCCCTTGCCATATTAGTTTAACCCCCTCCCCAACAGCACTAGGAAACACTTCCCCTAGCACATTGGTTTCGGTCCTGCCCAGGTGCAGACTGTCCGGTTTGTCCTGATACCACCTCCCCCAGAACCGGTTCCAATGTCCCAAGAATTTGAATCACTCCCTTCTGCACCACTCCTCAAGCCACGTATTCATCTTAGCTATCCTGCAATTCCTACTCTGACTAGCACGTGGCACTGGTCGCAATTCTTCCTTTGAGGTCCTACTTTATAATTTAACTCCTAGCTCCCTAAATTCAGCTTGTAGGACCTCATCCCGTTTTTTAACCTATATCGTTGGTACCTATATGCACCACGACAACTGGCTGTTTATCCTCCCCCTCCAAAATGTCCTGCAGCCGCTCTGAGACATCCTTGACCCTTGCACCAGAGAGGCAACATACCATCCTGGAGTCTTGATTGCGGTCGCAGAAATGTCTATCTATTCCCCTTACAATAGAATCCCCTACCACTATAGCTCTCCCACTCTTTTTACAGCCCTCCTGTGCAGCAGAGCCACCCACAGTGTCATGAACTTGGCTGCTGCTGCCGTCCCCTGATGAGTCATCCCCCGCCAACAGTACCCAAAACGGTGTATCTGTTTTGGAGGGGGATGACCGCAGGGGGCTCCTGCACAACATGCCTTCCACAGCTCTTCCTGCTGGTCACCCATTCCCTATCTGCCTGTGTAACCTTTAGCTGCGGTGTGTCCAACTCACTAAACGTGCTATTCACAACATCCACAGCATCGCGGATGCTCCAGAGTGAATCCATGCGCAGCTCCAGCGGTCTGTCAGGCGCTGCGCAGGATACACATCCTGCACATGTAGTCGTCAGGGACACTGGAAGCATCCCTGAGTTCCCACATAGCACAGGAGGAGCATGACATGAGTCCAAGCTCTCATGCCATGAATTAACGCTTAGATTAACTTAATTTGGCAACAATGATAAAGAGGGAGAGGGGGGTGGAGGGAGAGGGAGAAGGGGGTGTGGAGAGAGAGAGCGAGGAAGAGGGGGGTGGAGAGAGAGAGCGAGGAAGGGGGGGTGGAGAGAGAGAGCGAGGGAGGGGGTGGAGAGAGAGAGCGAGGGAGAGGGGGGTGGAGAGAGAGAGCGAGGGAGGGGGGGTGGAGAGAGAGAGCGAGGGAGGGGGTGGAGAGAGAGAGCGAGGGAGGGGATGGAGAGAGAGCGAGGGAGGGGGTGGAGAGAGAGCGCGAGGGAGAGGGGGGTGGAGAGAGAGAGTGAGGGAGTGGGGGTGGAGAGAGAGAGAGTGAGGGAGAGGGGGGATGGAGAGAGAGCGCAAGGGAGAGGCGGGGTGGAGAGAGAGCGAGGGAGAGGGGGGATGGAGAGGGAGAGGGGGGATGGAGAGGGAGAGGGGGTGGAGAGAGAGGGGGGTGGAGCGAGATAGCGAGGGAGAGGGAGAGTGGAGAGGGAGAGCATGGGAGAGGGGTCTGGAGAGAGAGAGCGAGGGAGGGTGGGTGGAGAGGGAGCGAGGGAGTTGGAGAGAGGGAGCGAGAGAGAGAGAGAGGGAGAGAGCGGGGGTGAAGAGAGAGAGAGAGAGAGAGAGAGACGGGTGGGGGAAGAGAGAGGGGTGGGGGAAGAGAGAGGGGGTGGGAAGCCTTTCGGGTAGTTTTACATGTGGGTACCCGGGAGGGAGGAGGCCATTCAGCCTGGGATAGGAGCGGGGCAGTGGATCGCGAGGCCAATCTGCCAGGGCTAGGAGCGGGACCAGCAAGGTGCTAGCCGCAGGCGGTGAGTGCACCGGGAGGCCAGGGCTAGGGGCAGGGGAGGGAGAGGCAAGCCACTCGGCGATAGGGGCGAGGTAGCGGATCGGGAGGCCACTCAGCCAGGGCTAGGGGCGGGGTAGCAGACCGGGAGGCCCTTCAGCCTGGAATAGGGACGGGGTTCGGCACCGGCTGCGGGGGGTGGGGTGGTAAGTTGCTGTAATGTATTTCACTTTCCAGCCTCAACCCGCATTGTGTCCCTGGTTACCATGGCAACCCAATCGTTTTGGCACAGATCAAGGCTCCGTTCCCAAAACAAGGACAGGTTAGGCTGTGCCAAAATGAAGAAATCAAACTGGGAAACTTAGAACTTTTTTTTTAGCGTAATTGGGCCCCAAAAAAACAGGCGTAAATCTTCAAGTACGCCAAAAAAAAGCTTTGGGGAAAATTGAGTTTTTTGTCTATGTTTCTATGCTTCCCTCCACCTCCCCCCCCCCTCACTCTTTCTCCACCCCCTTCTCTCCTTCTCCCTCCATCTACCCCCTCTCTCTCTCTCCACCCCCGCTTCCCCTCTCTCTCCACCCGCTCCCCCTCCCCCTCTCTCTCCACCCCTCCCCCTC